>NC_056731.1:544130683-544293183 GCF_019279795.1 Protopterus annectens
AACTATACGGCCAAACTGGAGGCTGAGCTCTCTCAACATAGGACTGGCAAGACCAGACAGGAGGAGAAGGTAACCACACACACTACATACCCAGTCACACATAGTACCATCACAACTTCATATCATACACATAATCACACAAAGACATACTCGGAGGCTCTGACCAAAAATCTACCAAAACAGCAGAGGCCTCCAAAGCAGACACCCAAACAACTACCACCTCAGGACCCAACACATGCAACACATGGACCACAACGTCAGAGTGTCAAACAGTCACAGCCCTTAAGGCCAAACATAATGCCAGACACACTAGTCATTTGTGACTCCATAGTCAGGCACAGTGATGTCCCGCTCACCAGACTGAGTAAGGAGAAGGTCACAGTAAGCTGCCTGTCGGGCGCTAGAATCTGCCACATAACGCAAGCACTCAGGTCTCTCAACAGCAGGTACAAGTACAATTCAGTCATTGTCCATGCTGGTGTCAATGACCTGAGACGTACCTCCTTGGACTACATGAAAAGAGACATTGAGGAGCTCTCTGATTATATAGCCCAGGCAGGTATGACCCTGACCTTGAGCAGTATCCTACCTTCACCTAGAATGATGCCACAATACAGTGATAAGATGATCAGCTTTAATAATTGGCTTAAATTTTGGTGTCATTCAAAGGGGATCCAATGTCTGTCTGCCTGGGATGACATCCTGGACAAGCCACGCTGCTTCGCAAGGGATGGCTTGCACCTGTCACCCGTGGGCTTCCAGATATTGACAAAGGCTCTTGCCACCCCCATAGTGCCTTTTTTAGGCAAGGCTCAAATTCTAAACCTACCACCCTAGAACACAAAAAAGGAAAAACTAAGGGTAATGCTGCTCAATGCCAGAAGTCTCAATCTCAAGATGCACGCACTCGAGGCCCTTCTCAGTATGGAGAACATCGATGTCTGTGCTGTGACAGAAACCTGGTTCAAGGCTCCTGAGAGCACCCCAGCACTATCAGGTTTCACCTCATATCATGAGTTCCGGCCCCAAAATCCGGACAACACCAAGAAAGGAGGGGGGGTGTCCATATTCATAAAGGACACACACACCTCAAGGTTGGTGGCAACACATGATGCATCGGAGACCATCCAGGTGCAATTAACCATAGGCAAGACTGCTCTGCAATTTGTAGCATGTTACAGGCCACCCTCTCAAACTCAGGAACCTCACATGGCCTTCCTGAAAACACTGGAGGGGATAAATGTATCTCCAAACACCATCATACTAGGTGATTTCAACTACCCTAATATAGACTGGGAACACTACTCAAGCCCAAACACTCTAGCCCAAAGGTTCCTGGAGTTCATAAACTCAAATGCCATGGAACAACTAGTCACCATCCCCACAAGAGGAGAAAACATACTTGATCTCATCATCACGAACATGGGATCACAATGTTCAACACTGGAAGTATACCCCTTACTGGTGAGATCAGATCATAAACTAATCTCGCTGGAGGTCCTCATCCCGCCCCCACCTGAAATAAAAAAGACCACAGTGAAAAACTTCTCAAAAGCCGACTTCACACTTCTAAAAACTAGTGTGGTCTCCTTTAAGGTCCCCTGAGCCAGTGGTAAACATTACTCAAACCGCTGAATCACTTACAAATGCCTTCTACCAGCACCTACAGGTCTGCATGGATCAGGCAATCCCAAACAAAACTAAGACTCTTTGTACCAAAGGCAAGCGTCCAGTCTGGTGGACCCCAGCCATAAACAAGCTCTACAACAAAAGGAGGAAGCTACTACAAGATAGAGCAAAATCTTTGAAAGGTATGACACCTTTGATCATTATAAGTAAAAAACTAAGAGCTCTCATAAAATCATCCAAGGCAAATTTTGAGAGAAAAATCGCCAAAGACTCAAAAGACAATCATAAGGCCTTCTTTAGCTATGTTAGAAACCTAGGAGGAAACTCCCAGATATGCTCAGAATTAGTTCAAAATGATGTGAAGATTACTGAACCTACACACATTGCCAGCATACTGGCTGACAGGTTCAGTGCAAACTTCTCCCCGCCCTCCCCCCCAAAAGGAGAGATATCTATACCAGAGGATTGTAGCCCCCCCCAAACATCTCCAACGCCCAGGTGAGAACTGCTCTCTCCAAGGCAAAAACACAGCATCCATGGGACCGGATGGTGTCCCCGGCTGTGTGCTCCACTTAACTCAATGAGGAATTAAACCCGCAGTTAGGACAGCTGTTTAATCTTAGCCTCACCTCAGGATACGTACCCAAGGAGTGGCGCACGGCGACTGTGGTCCCACTTCACAAGGGCGGTGCCTCCACCGACCCTGGAAATTACCGTCCCATTAGCTTGACAAGCCTTATCTGCAAAGCCATGGAGAGGATCATAATGGAACTCATAAATAAAGACATAGGGAACTTGCAGACCTTGGATCCAACCCAGTTTGGCTTTGTCAAAGGCAGATCATGCCTTTTAAACTTGGTTGAATTTTTCAAACAGTCACCAAGGCCATTGATGAGGGCAAGGCAGTCCATACAGCCTACCTCGACCTGGCAAAGGCTTTTGACACAATACCCCACTCAGGTATCATCGAAAAACTCATCAGCTTGAATGTAAACCCATACATCACAAGATGGGTTGCAAACTGGCTAAGTGACAGAACCCACAGGGTCAGAGTTGCTGGCGCCATGTCAGACTCAAAGCCTGTCACAAGTGGTGTCCCACAGGGCTCAGTCCTGGGACCACTCTTGTTCGGCATCTACTTTTATGAAGTACAAGCAAACACAAGAGGGTTATGGCTGACAAAGTTTGCAGATGACTGCAAACTGGGCGCCATAGTCGAAAACACATCTGACACAGATATCCTTCAGAAGGGCCTCACAGAAACGGATAACTGGTGCCAGAGCCATGGCCTAAAGTTAAACGCCAAGAAATGCATAGTCATACCCTTCGGGAAAAACAAGGTTAACCCTAGCTACCATATAGGTGGCAATCCACTGAGCACAGAAGAAGTCATCAGGGATCTGGGGACCCAGGTTGACAGTAACCTTCGCTTGACACTCATGTTGCCAAAGTAGTTAGGAAAACCTTCTACATTGCCCACCTGATCATGAAGGGATTCACATCTAGATCTAGGGAGGTCATCGTCCCCCTGTACTCATCACTCATTAGACCTATGATTGAGTACAATGCCCCATTCAGAATGTATCTGACCCGACACCTGCAGCAGCTGGAAAGGCCCCAAAAGTTCCTCACCAAAAGGATAAAGGGTCTCAAAAATATGTCTTATGCTGCCCGACTGAAAGAACTCCAGCTCTATTCAGTCGCATACCGCTTGCTCAGAGGTGACCTGTGCCTGACATATAAGGCCATGTCAAACCCAGATTTGATGAATATGCTTCACCTCAAAAAATCTAGATCCCTCAGAACCACAAGGGTGGGAGACTTAAACCTTGACACGGTTATTAATAGAATGTGCTGGAGGGACAGATTCATCACCCAGAGACTCCCTATGCTGTGGAACAAAATCCCGGTACATGTGAGGCAGAGCACCTCACTGGCCTTGTTCAAGAGGAATCTTGGCCAATGAATGGGAGATCGCAGATATACCCCAGGGATTACTTCAGTGTCACTGCTTGACAGAGGCACAGCAAAATAATAGGCATAGTTTTCTTCAAACTAAAGGGGTGGCGAAAGCCACATAACTACGGGCTAGGCTTATAAATGCCCTTGGGCAGATAGCCTAGTATGAACCTATGAACCTATGAACCTATAATATTGTCTTTAAATACTTAGAAAGTTGCTAGAATAACAGAAGCCAGATTCCACAAACTTCATGGAATTTGTTGGATTGTGCCATGTTCTGTGCATGATTTTCAGCAAACCAAATCATATGCAAATGTTCCACGGTCTATAAAGAATATCTGAGTACAAGGCAGAAATAATCAGCAATAGTAGTGCAACCACGATCAATCATGGCAAATTTGTATTCAAGGAAAACTCATTCATAAACTAATATATGTACATTATCGATGCACACCTATGGAAGGTATGCAAGCCCAACATAACTTTCAGTAATACGTGGAAATTACTAGCTGAACATAAATGAGCATTAGTAGTAATTCCAAAAAGTGACAAATATTCATAAATACTTATGGAAATTGTCGTAATATGGAGATGGACATATATATCCATCATCAAATCCCAGGAGGGAAATGCAGGAGCAGATAGATGGAGGGCAGACTAGAATCTCTAACCCTGCATGCAAAAGGCAAACAAACAAGCACAGTACCAAACAGCACTGCTGCAGCAAATGAGTAATGTGGCTGTAATAAAGCAATAAGCATACATACCACAAACAGAGGAGAAATGGGATCCATATGTCAAAGAATGCATTCCATGCCAAAGACAAAACAGCTGGGTGTTCAAGTACCCAACGTACATGTGTGACATGCAATGATATTTCATAAGCCAAACAGAAAAAAGGCTCATCACACATACCCACACACATGACATGGAATATTAAATAAAGGGTATACATACATGGATAATAAAAGTTATGGAATGCAAGTCTGTGTATAAGCAGGAAGAATACTAATGTCTGGGCAATGCACAACACACAAGTAAAACATTGAAACTGATAGAATTGCCACCACCTTGTTTGCATATGCCTTGCTTGTGTATGATACCCAACATGGTACCACAAGGTCATATTGTAGAGGTACACCTACATGACAACAGTGATATATTTCAGGAAGGTAACCATACACATAGCTTATGCCACATATATGTGAAACATGTAGAACAGAGCTATAAGGAGGAAGGGAGATGGACAACATAGGCCCACATCAGTGAGGAAATGTTTGCAAGAGAAAGCAGGCACAGAATAGTGCAGAGAAGCACTTTGTTCCGCTGCTTTTACCATGTTTGTGCTGTTAAAGTGTTCAGTTACATTTAATCTGCTGCATTTATTGCTGTTTGTTAGTAGCCTGATTACATTGTAACTATTATTCTAAACCTCTTATTTCTGATTTAAGCACTTAGGCTCCAAACCAGTTATTTTACATTAAGAAGATTTCTGGTCTACAGTCTTGGGAGTGGACAGGGTAGCCTCCACCCTTCTGAGCCAGGAATGACTGGTGAAGGCTTATTGTGCCTCTTATTCTAAGTTCTGATTTAAGCACTTGGACTCCAAACCAGTTATTTTACATTGGACTCTTGTGGCAGGAGAAGATAGCCTATGCCTTTCTGAGCTGGTTGAAGGATTATTGTGCCTGTTATTCTAAAAGTGTCTTAGTTCTGATTTAAGCACTTGGACTCCAAACTAGTTATTTTACATTAAGATGTTTTCTGGTCCACACTTTTGTGGGAGGAGAAAGTAGCCTCTACCCTTATGAGTTAGAAATTGCTGGTGAAGGCTTATTGTGCCTGTTATTCTAAGTGTCTTTGTTCTGGTTTAAACACGAACTACAAACCAGTTATTTTACATTAGGAAGGTTTGTGGTCTACACTCTTGTGGAAGGAGAGAGTAGCCTCCACCCTTCTGAGCTGGACATTGCTGGTGAAGGCTTGTTGTGCCTTTTATTCTAAGTCAATTTGTTCTGGTTTAAGCACTTGGGTGTATGCAATATTTAAATTTCCCTCACTCCACCCCAGTAGATCAGTAGCCATGGGGCAAGATTCTCTCATACAACCAAAACTAATCCTATAGATGCTGTCAGTGACACTTGCACCACACCTACTGAACAGAGTCAAGACCCTCCACATAAAAATACTTGTGTTGAGGCACTTACAGGTAACCTTCCTAAAACACTAAGATCTCCTACACAGCACAATCAAAAAATGATCCTCAGCCATCACATAAATACTCTGTTAAAACATCACCCACAGCTACACATAGTAACACTGTATCCAATGCCTTTACTGCTAAGCCCATACGCCCACAGCTAAATTTCCTGGTCATTGGTGATTCTATAGTGAGGCACACCAATGTCACCAGAATGAAGAAGAGAGAGTCACACTCAGCTGCCTTCCCGGGATAGAATCCATCAAGTCACCCAGGCTCTCAGGTCATTGAACCACACCTACCAGTATGACTCTGTCATAGTAAATGTGGGTGTTAATGACTTAAGACATACTTCCCTTGACTATATGATGCAAGACATGATCAAGCTTGCTGTTTGTGTGTTTCAGGCAGGTATGAGGTTAGCAGTGAGCAGCATACAATGTTCACCAAGGATGATGCCACATTACCAACAGAAAATGATTAATTTTAACAATTTCCTTACTTTCTGATGTTAGTCCAAGGGGGTACAATATTTGATGATCCAGGAGGACATGGTTGACAGACCACACTGCTTTATCATGGATGGTCTGCACTTATCCCCACTAGACTTTTGGATATTACCAGAGACCTTTTCCACACCCACAGTGTGTTTTCAGGCAATACCAAACTGATAAACCTCCCAACATAATTCAACCTATGAAGGAATATCTGGAAGGTGGTACTACTTAATGTTAGAAGTCTTAAAAAGAAACTCCACTCCCTGAAGCCTTCCTCTCCCTGAAGTGGGTAAACATCTGTGTAATAACATAGACGTGGTTTAAAGTCATGCAGAGTACCCCAGCAATGCAAGGTTATAATGCCTTTCACAACTTTAGACCAGCTACTGCATGGCGGGCAACTAAAGGTGGAGGAGTTTCAGTCTATATTAAAACCGACCTCACACCCAGACTAGTTAAAGTGTTTGACCCACTGAAACTCATACATGTGCAACTCATCATAAAAAGGGTCTCATACCATATCCTTGCAACCTATAGGTCTCCTTCCATGTCACAGGAAACCCATACTACCTATCTCAATGTACTAGGGTCCCTCACCGTTCAACCCAATATGATATTCATGGGGTAACTCAACTACCCCTCTATAGATTAGGAATCCTACACCAGTTTTAATGCACAAGCCCAGTAATTCCCAAACTTTGTTAATACCAACATCCTGGAGCAATTGTTCCATTCTTCTACCAGGGCTACAAACATCCTTCACCTTGTATTCATGAATATGGGGGGTGTTGTTCCTCATCCAATGCAAGGTCTTCACTCATCAGATCTGACCATAAGTCAGTATTGCTTGAAATAAAATTATATATGGGGATACAGAAAACCAAAAATCTTTAGGAACTATTCCAAGGCTAAGCTCTCTCTACTAAGTGACATCTTGGCTAAATTCCAAGCACCCCAAACCCAGTAAACACCATAGCATCTCTGTACAGCCATAGTGATAACTGTATAGAGCAAGCTGTGCCCATTCATATTAAGAATAAGACAAAGTCAAATAACAAACCACCCTCGTGGAATCACAGTATCAATCAGTGATACAACAAAAGAATAAAATCTCCCTGACCAATTTAAACAGGGAGCTAAGAGGATTAATTAATACTCCAAAGGCTAAATTTGAAGAAAAAATAGCTTCACAGGCAAACAACAACTACAAAAATTTTTACATTTATGTCCATAACCTCAGGGGAAATGCACAACAATGCAGAGAGCTTACTGTAAATGACATCACCCACATGGAACCAGAGGCCTTTGGCAAACCTTTGGCTGACAGTTTCAGCTGAAATTTCTCCCCCCACTCCTCTCCCAATAGTCCAAAGGAAATACCACAATCCCTCCAACTAAAGAACAGGTCATCAATGCACTTTCCAAGGTCAAAAACACTGTATTGATGGGCTCTGATAACATCCCATGATGCTTAGTAAATAGCATGAAACATGACCTCTCTGGTCCACTTGAATCACTTTTCATCTTGACCCTACAGTCACATTTTGCACCCAAGGAATAGAAGATGGCTACAGTCATTCCTCTGCACAAAATAGGTCCAACTACTTATCCAGGTAACTATAGGCCCATAAGACTGACCAGTCTCACATGTAAGACCATGGAAAGAATCATCATGGACATGATAAATGAGGATATAGGTAACCTTCAAATGCTGGACCCATCACAGTTTAGATTTATTAAAGGAAGATCATGCCTATTAAATCTGCTGGACTTTCTTGAGAGGGTTACCAAACCACTGGATGAAGGCAAGATTGTGTACACAACTTAACTCGACCTGGCCAAGGCTTTTGATGCAAAATCCTACTCAGATATTATGGACAGGCTCACTAATTTAGGTATAAACCCTTTTATCACCTGCTGGATATCCACCTGGGTCACTGATAGGACACAGAAAGTCAAAATTGATGAGACCACCTCCACCAAGAGGTCAGTCACTAGCAAAGCCTCCCAGGGCTCAGTACTAGGCCCTCTCTTTTTTGGCACGTATTTCTCTGAAATGCTAAAGTTTTATGGCTGACTAAGTTTGCAGATGATTGTAAGGTGGGAGTTATCATTGACTCTCTTGCAGACACTAGCATTCTTCAAGAAGGTCTATCTCTGACTTAGAAATGGTGCCAAAGTCATGGTCTTAAACTCAATGCTATAAAATGCATAATTGTACCCTTTGGGAAGTCAAACATCCTTGCTAATAACTGTGTTGATAATATGCCCCTAAGAGTCGACCCAGTGGTCAGGGATCTTGGTACACATGTAGACAGTAGTCTTAACTTCCCCCACCATGTGGCCATGGTGGTGAGGAAATCCTTTTATGTTGCACAACTTACAAGTAAGGGTATGGCATATAGGTCCAAAGAGATCATTATCCCTCTGTACTTTGCCCTCATCAGACCAGTCATAGAATACAATGCTCCCTTCAGTATGTACCTGACCAGGCATATGCAACAACTAGAGTGACTTCAGAGGTTTCTTGCAAAGCGAATACAAGGTGTAACAAACCTGCCTTATGTAGTGCACCTTAAAGCCCTTTCCCTCGATTCAGTCTCCTACAGATTGCTGAGAGCTGACCTATTCCTGGCTAACAAGGTCACCGCAACCCCCTACACTTATGGATCTTATGCATAGTCATACGTCAAACAGTACCAGAAATACAAGGTCTAGGGACCTGAATTTTGTCTGTGACTTAAAAAGAACATGCTGGAGAGACAGATATGTGTCCCAGAGACTGCCCCTCATATGGAAGAGGCTTCCCATCTATGTTAAGTGAGTTTGTCTATTACCCAGTTTAACCTCAACCTAGACTGGTGGATAGGGAATAGGAAATGTACACTGGGCCTGGCAGCCATGCCCCTTATAGACAGAAGTAGCTTATAAATGCCTGGCCCTCAGTGTCCTATTTGGATACAGGACATCATTATTCTTTTCACGGCTGATTTATATGCACTGTTATTGATGCTCTGCATGACTGAACATTGTCTTACCTCAAACTGATTCAAGTTACAGCAATAACCTGTGCATCAAGGTATTGACTTATGTGTGACATTACATGTCAGGCATGTGATGTGAGACTTGTCTGTGGTATTTCTTTTTTGCTGTGCTTGGGATGTTTATCATTACCCATGCTGCTGCATGCTTAGTGTGTTTTAACACACTGTCATACATCACTATGCTATGCTATGTGCGATGCATCACTGTTGGTGTATAACCCCCTGCATTTAGGTTATGTTTGTGCTGATACATCCCCATACACTGAATAGGCCTAGAATGATTGTGATGCAGGCCATTTTATGGGTACCTTCCCATACTAATTATTTGTTCGATGATATCCCAGCAGTACAATAACACATTCTGTTCTGCACACACATATGTCAGTGTGGTCCTCTTTGGTGATATACCTTACAGAGAGACTTTCTGTGATGCTATTTCCTCTATATACATCCAGATGTGTTCTTTACTCGGTTGTGTGCATATGATCTTACAGGTAACTCATATGCTTCTGTTGTGTTTGGTGTTCAATAAGGACAACTAATGGTTTCTTTACATAAGTCATACTCTCTGTTGCTGTTGTGAGGCAGCACTGTGTGAATATCACTGTTTAGCCTGTGCACTTCTGTACATGTGACTTGTCATGACTCAAAGGTTTGTGTCAGACACTGACATGTTGCCTGAGCTTGAACATATGTCTGCATCCTCCATCACCCACAGCTATGTCTTCTCACTCCTGTGCACTTCTGATCATCCTGTGATAGCTGTGAGAGCTCCAAATTTGACATCTAGGGTTCTTGGAGTAGGTCACACACACCTGTGTCTGTCAGGCCACCAAGTTCTGATGTTATCATGCTGTGCAGCATGGCACACATGGTGACCATCTGTGATGCCTTTTCTGATGTGTATTGGAGTGCATCCCTGAATGCATCCATTCATCTGAATCTTGCTTTCAGCATGCCAAACACATGCTTGATGGTGTTTCATGTCACACTGTGTGCTCTGCTGTGCACATTCCCAGCAAGAGTTGATAGGGCTTTGTATCGTGTCATAAGCAAAGGTTCATCTGGAAAACTTCAATCACCTGTTTTTAGGGGGATGAAAAGCATTATTTGTTAATTTTGCTTCCTATTCTAATACCTAGCTATTGTTTACTATATAGCAGTGGTACTTAATTAGTAGCAGCCCATGATGGAAATCAGACATCAGGGTACTTTCCCCCTGTATTGCTGCTTCATACATACTACTGGGGCATGCTGCCATGATATTAGTAAAGAGGCAGTCTGCAGAGCATACCACCTGACAATTGAGTGATGGTCACCCCTTTCTATTGCTGCACCATTCAACATCAGGTACAACTGGGATATTGATTGCTAAATGGGTGCGGTCTATTACACCAAGGGCACTGGGAAGTCAGCTATGGCATAGAACTGTTGCATGACATTTCTGTGCTCCATGGCTATTGTTGGGAAGTGGATCTACATTCATCCATCTTCTTTCACATTGCTGCCAGGAACTGTGCAAGAATGCAACTGGCAGCTGTCTGTGACACACCTATGGTATCTGCAATATGCAGCTGAAATACCCCAGAGGCTAGTGTACCCAAACTCAGGCAGACTTATCTTTCTACCAGTACTGGGTTACCCCGCAGACTGTCAGCATACATGCAGGGTACACACATCCTGAGCATAGCCTGCACTAGCTCTCATTCTAATCAGCATCTATCTATTATTTTCTGTTCAGAGAGCTGGTTTAACTGTAGCCTGACTTGGTTCCTGGCTGGTGGCCTTCTGGGATGCATTCGCAGATCATCCTCTATTATGCTTTCAATACCCAAGCCTGCTCTAGTTCATTAAATGTCAGTTGCAGTTTTTTTTTTAAGTTATGTATGCAGAATCTGCAGAATTAGTAAGGAATTTGACGAATATAGTAGCATTAAAATTATGCACATATGGCTTCCACCAAGTGCTTTTAGAAAGTTATCGACAAAGTACTCTGTCACATTTAAAATGAGTTAGGCACAACTACTGTGTTTTGGAATCTGGCAGTCATGCACAGAGTCTGGAATTATCCTACACTGAATAGATAATTACTTGGTCTCGTTTTAGCATCCTTTTTGGAATTACATCTGCAGCTAATACACTGATGTCTTCCTTTGGTGTGCTGTGCTGTCTGCAACTATGTTTTGGAATGTAGCCCCAGGTTTTTCACCAGCAAGGATTTAGGGAAAACTATGAAGTCTTAACTAAAATATCTGTCATTATGTCATGGCTGCTATAGCTCTCAGCCTTTCATCCCCAAAATTTGGAACTCTACCTCTCACAGTGCAAAATAAATGTGAAATAATGTGGAAGACTCACTAATAACTCACAGCGTAGTTATTATTCTTTTACTTTTAAAAAGAGTTCTTTTGAAGAACGACTATGATTCATCATTTTTCAGGTTTATCCTGAATATCTGTTAAAAAAAATTCAACAATGAATGAACATCTAATCCTTTCAGTATGTAACAGTGGGAAGCACAGAATTTTTAAGACTCGAAATGGGGAATGTTTGTCATAATGAGGTACATTTTAAAGGTAGAGTTATTGCTATACTCAAGGGTTTGACAGAAAACCACAATTTTACAAGGTACAGACTTAAAACATAAGGCAACTTCAGGGACAATTAAGAAGTATGCCCCTAACTGACCACCTCCCCAAGATCCACTGTGGTTAAAACAAATTAAATGAAAAAAATTGTATTCTGCTCTGAGCATTGTCTCTTCCCATAGCGCTATCCAGTTTTTATGCCAGAGCCAGAATTTAAACTAATGCTTAGAAACTCTACCTAATAAAACCACAGCAAAAAAAGTTCCCAGAGATTCCACTTTTGCATCTTCCATTCAGTAGATTCTGAATATCCAAAATAAGTGCCAAGTTTAAAAATGGTGTGAAAATTGCTCTAAACAACATTTCTAAAGCTCCTTCCATGAAGTACACAAACAGCTAGCATTACTCAAAATAACACAGGTAACAAGAACAACTAATAAACTAGATGAAGTACCTCAATCTAATACTTTTGCCTGAAGTATGTGTAAGAATTGTTTATGCTAGCATGTTCAGTGTATTATCATATTCTGGCTGGATAAAAATATGACTGTACAAGAAGAAGATATCAAATTTCAAATGCATTTTTATTCAATAATTAATAATTAAGGAAAATCTGCCAGCTATAGTAACAATAAATATGCTTCACAGTACTCAGCCTTATAACATTACTAGTTAACTGTTAATCACAGTCAAATCATAACAAATTCCCCCATATTTACTATTTCTCCGTGCAGGACTAGCTTAGTCCTGCACGGAGGCGGCCGTTTAGGAGCAGGATGGCAGCGCGCCATGCATATTAATGAGGCACGCTGCCTGAGCTCCTAATCTTACACCGAGCATGAAAGTGTGCAGGGGGCGTGTCTGAGAGCAGAGCTCTCAGAATATACACGCCCCCGCAATGAAGAATAGCAGAAAGGCCCAAGAAGTGAGCGAGATCGCTCATAGGTGTCCACTTATGCCCACCAACATTCCTCCGATGTACAACAGCAAGTAAACACAAATAAAATGAATAAACCTGTATTTATTTTGTTTTAAAAATCTGATTAAAGCTAACTGTATGTGTGCGGGTGTGCCCATCGGTTAGCTACGGTTAATGCAGCTTAAATGGCTGAAGAGGATAACAAGGAAGATATATGCAAATGAATCAGGATAGCAATAGTGTAGTGGGTAGAGCATTTGCCTTATGAGCAGACATTACCGGTTCGTGTCCCACTACAGCATATTCCATTTTCCATGGCAAAGCACATTATGACCAATATTTTTGTTGCATAACCCACTAAATAACATATATCTATGAACTGGAGTACTGCAGTAAATGCACATGTGAGGAGTCAGTGTCATAATGAATAAAGCACCAGTAAGTTTAAGCACCAGTAAGCAGTAGTAAGAATATTTAAGCACTAGTAAGTGAGTTTAAGCCTGTTTGCACAGCGGTAAGCAATACGCACACAGGTAAAGCAATTCTGAAGCAAACTCTCTGTAAGCATATGTAACCGGATGTTAGTATTGCTTAACCTCACACAAACTCACTCAAACCAGCTTACAAATGCTCAAAAGTGCCTTAATGACTCTGTATCCAATGGCCCTTGTTCTGCCCATCAACAAAATAAACAGCCACGCAGGTCTTGAACCCAGGACCCTATACACAATAGTCACAGTAGTTATCCACCATGCCATCACAGAAGTACAGATGAATGAGGTATCAGCAAACAGGTCTTCACCATAGTAAAATCAAACTGAACCTGTGAAAGGAATCAGTATACAGACATATGTGCCTTAACCCACTACATAACATAAGTATGTGAACCGGAGTACAGCATTAAGCCCAAAAATCAAGTGTAATTGTAACAGAGTGTTGAAGTCCCCAGTAAAACACAAGGACCCCATACAGTGTACATACACATGAATCATGGATACCAGGCATACATATAAGGTGTAATGAATAATAAATCAGTGCCAAAAAGGAATTATAATAAAAAGTCTAATGTAAGCAAAGCTAAGCAATGCACAGGCCAGCTTAGAAGGTGTAAGCAGTGTGTAGGCTAGCTAACTCAGTGTGCCCAGAGGTATACCCCTTTGAAGAAAGACAACCCTAAGTAAGCAGGTTTGCCCATAGCCTAGCCTTTGCAAAACTGGCCAATCATGGAAAAGTGTGGGAAATCAGCCCTACTTAAATGCAAGAGGCAGAAATACATCTCATAACTGGTTGTAGCTTCCCCTTGCAGGCACCATGTCAGGAAGGGGAAAAGGTGTTCACTTTCAGGCACAGCGCTGGTAAATCCAGGAGTCCAGAGTCATGGGAGGACTCCTTGTCAAAGACCATGATCAGAGACTGCTGCAGGGCCAGTACCAGGGCTCCCAATATAAGGCAGAGGCCTGGGACCATCTCGCCCATGACCTCACCAGCGCCACTGGCATACCTCGAACTGGTGAGCAGGTCAGGCATCACTATGCCAACCTGAAGTGGCGTAAGAGGGACCTCTTGGAGCAGTGGATCCAAGAGGCTAGAGTGGCAGGGGATGTTCCAGTTGTGTGTAAGTATCACCCCACTATGTGTGTAATAACTGCCAGCTCATGTATATCATAGATAGGTATGGCTAAATATTCCTCTTATGTCCACCACAGCTGCAATAGAGTAGGCCATGAACCAGGAGGCCCACGTCAGTTGCCTGGCAAGGTTGCTACATGAGGCAGATCAGTAATACTCATGCATTTACTGTCATAGGAAATAAAACTAAAAGTAGTAGTTAATCAATTGCCTGTATAAAACCTGTATTGTTCAAGGCAAGTACTGCATACACTGGAGAATATGGCAGGAAGAGTCTCATATCATTTGTATATAAATAAAAGCATAATATCCTGACAATAAAGGTCTAACTACTGGACTGCATGTGTATACTCTGGTAGCATACGGTAATGTAGATTTGCAATTATGTAATAGTACTGCTGTATTAAGCACAGGAATGTCTGTATATGACTGGTGTAATCCCCAGAGGCCATTTAGTACAGCTGGAGACACATAGACAGAAAACAGGGAAAATGCAGACAACAAAACCCAAACAGCACATGCAACTGAGATGTGAATTGTTGTTTTTTAGCACACACAGCCATGGTTCGAATCCTGTCAGTAATAGTAGTCTGCATACAGAATCATACCCCACAACTGTACAGATATGTCTAGAATGTCCAGTAAAGTGGCCCATATCTGTTTCCTATCAACTTGTCCCCCTGGGAAATCAGTGAGATGATCCCAGACGTATAGGCAGCAAACAGGAAATACAACTGATTGACACACATCTATGAGAACAAAGCTGGCACACTACCAGCTCCCCAAAACCTTATGAGACTAAGAAGCCGCGTATGTCCCATTTACACCCCAACTTGTCAAGCTGTGGCCAGAGTGTGTACAGTAACAGAGATGTATGTGTATAATAGTAATGTGGAATCTGATACTGTGTGTGGGAACATTCAGGTAGTGCTAACAAACATTTCTCCCACAGGTTTGCCAGATACCAACACTGTGCCCAGAAATACAAGAATGATACCTTGTACTGGTACTGTTTACATTGGTATTGTATGGCATTGCAACCGATGCAGTTGCTCTGAATAATGAGGTATTACACATAACTGTCGCCCACACTGTCCTACAAAATATTACTGTCTAGGAGATCTGTATAAGAGTGTTGTAATACAAGGTCAGAATGCAAAAACACAGGGGATTAAAAAGACAGAAAGCAGATAGGAGATATACAGCAATATCTATATAGCAGACACAACTGTGATGGACTGTGTTTAAGTTGTAGCAGACACAGCCATGATCTGAATCCTGGGAGTGGATGTAGGCTGCATACAGAATCATACCCCACAATTGTAAAGATGAGGCCACAATGTCAAGTATATGGGCCCATATCTGCTGTCTGTCCCCCTAGCAAGGCTGTGTGATGATCCTAGATGTTCAGCCAGCAAACAAGGAATACAAGCGATTGTCAAACATCTATGAGAACAAACCTGTCACTATAGCAACCCCCAAAACTGTTAGGAGAGTAATATGCCAAGTATGTCCTATCTATACCCCCATGTTGTCAAGCTGTGACCAGAGTGTGTACAATAACAGAGTGAGATGTATGTGCATAACACTAATGTGTAATCTGGAAGTTTGTATGGCAACAGTCAGGTAGTGCTAACAAACAGTGCTCCCACAGGTATGTCAGATATGAACACTGTGGGAGCACTGTGTTCATATCTGACATACCTGTGGGAGCACTGTTTGTTAGCACAGGTATGTCAGATATGAACACTGTGCTGAGAAATAAAGACCATTATAATCTGTACTGATACTGTTCACTCTGGTATTGTAGGGAATTGTGAGTGTTGCAGTTTCTCTGAATAATAAAGTATCACTGATCACTGTCACCCACACTGTGCTACATAATATAACTGTGCAGGAAAGCATGTATATGTGTGTGTCAGGTCACTAAAGGTTGAAGAGGGCAATATTCTAGATATGTTCCGGCACACCTGCATGTGGTCAACACATGGCCAGACTCTGTGTAGAAAGAGTTGGATACATATGTGCACACCATCAACCCGGAATCTAAGAGTATGTGTCGAAACAGTTAGTGTTAACAAACATTCCCTCCACAGGTATACCAGGTAAGAGGTGTATACTGCAGGTCAAACCAGTTCATGTCTAATGATGACGACAGCCATATCACTGTCCAAACTAAGGCTATAGGGTAGTGTAGTAAGACTTGTAAGGTACAGATAACAGCACTGACTAGGAAAGTAATGTAGACTACAGGAATATACTAGTTGTTAATTGACATCTTTCTCTCCCCCACACCATATCTCCAGCAATAATTAACATACCCACCCCAACTGGTATGTAATGACACCTATGGTCTGATAATGTCCAATTGTTTGATAAATATTTTAATTGTTTCCATGCATGTGGTATATTGAATTATTCCATGCTGTTCTTATTACCACTATGTCCCCATATATGCATGTGCTCTGTTTGCTATGCAACTGTTCCGTATCTGGTGTCTGGGTTAATGGGAATATCTATGCAGGCTGTTATACCTAACCCTGGAATGTGCTGACTATTACTAACCCACATATGATGATGAAATCTAAACACTATAGCATGTTTGGGAAGGCCAGTCCCAGCGGACCCACCTGTCCCACCTCAGCTGGCCATGGCACCGGGCACCAGCATGTCTGGGGCCCAACCAGGGACCTCCCTGTCCATTGGTCCTGCACCACCTTCAGGTGGAACTGCCGCAGGGGATGGGGCTTGCCCCCCTGGGAACAGACGAGGACAAGTACCTGTCACCTATTGTCAGGTCGGGGTTGTGGTGCATAGAGAGATCAACCAGCAGCTTGGTGATCTTCTATGCTAGCTTGAGGCCCGAGTGTCACAACTAGAGCATTAGTCTAGCTCTGTGACTCAGCCCCCAGCACAGCCACCATTGGGGCTGTGAAGGTGCAGTGGTGACTGCCCATGGGTGGGGACCTCAGTCCCACTGTTTCCACTAGGGGGCTCATGGGCTTCCGATTTCTCAACAGCCCTCCCCATCAAGGTGTTTACCCCCACATGTGTCATATACTGCCCCTGTATGTGTCTTGTTTGTCTTGTCTGTTAACCTACCCAAACTACCTCCCCAAATATACCTACTACCCCTCCCCAACATCCCACTCTTACCTGAAAAAGAAAAAAAAGGGCAATCTGTTCCCAAAAAAAATCTCACCCCATACATAGCTGTCCATTTTGCACACATGTCCACTGGGCACATTGGCATCACAACTTATTATTGTTATCCTCGCCCCCTCTCAGGGGTTTGAGTGTCCAAATCTACCTCCAAATTCAGTGTATATGCACAGCTGTTGCTGTAGATGAAATGGGCAGCTATGAACCTTCCCTACACCATTCCTGCACATCCCTGGCTATTTTCCCTACTGTCTTTCCCTCTTTGTGCTCCTTTTTTCATCACTTTCCTATCAACCCCTTTTTCTTTTCTTTTAAAGAAATTAGCACGGGGTAAGCGGGAGTAAGCACTTTTAAGCAGCAGTAAGTGGGTTTAAGCCTGTTTGCATGGGGGTAAGCAATGCCTACACTGGTTAAGCAAATTAGAAGCTAACTGAGTATAAGAAACTGTAACCGGAAATTAGCAGTGCTTACTTTCACGCAAACCCACTTACAACTGCTCAAAATGCCTTAATCACTCTGTATCCAACTCCCCTTGTTCTGATCAGCAATAAAAATAAACAGCCTCTGCAAGTCTTGAACCCAGGACCCTGCACACCATAGACAAAGTGGTTTACCACTAAGCCATGTCAGATATATACATATATCATCCAGTCCAGTCATTCAACATTACAAAGAATGTATTCCAACATGTAGATGTATGTGTGTGTAAATATATTAATATCTAAACAGATACAACATATCTATAGATATAGATATAGATGTGTGTGTGGTGTGTGTGTGTGTGTGTGTGTGTGTGTGTGTGTGTGTGTGTGTGTGTGTGTGTGTGTGTGTGTGTGTGTGTGTGTGTGTGTGTGTGTGTGTGTATATATATATATATATATATATATATATATATATAAACATATACACATACAAATGCCTACATCTATAGATATATTTGTCTACATCTATATGTCTAAATATATACATCACGTTATATATATGTAAGCCAATATATATATCTATGTAGGTATATACGGACATAGTTATATTAATGTAAGCAGATATATATATAGCTATATAGGCATATATGGACATACATCTGTAGATAACAATAGGAAAATGACAAAAATATATATGTCCACATGCACCATTAATGGGGTTGAGAGGCCCCAAACAATATACATCTTGTACAAATAGGTATACCCCCCACAGCCAAACACGTCCACCCTGCAATACACTACTAGGTGTTGCAGATCCCATAACCAGGACCTGACACGACATGGGCACAAGATGTTAACAGTACTCCATCCCACCTGTATGATGTCAGGCTGGTATTGGTAAAATATCATGCAGTACAGCCTAGCTCCCATAGATAATGTACAATGTGGAAGCTATCAACATCCCTAGGATACATATACACAGACACATATATGCAGATACAGATATACATATATATATATATATATATATATATATATATATATATATATATATATACACATATACATGTGACTATACATACACATGCATCTAAGGACCATTCCTCTGGAAGCACCCTAGACTGGATTCTGGTATCACACCCACACCTTATCTCCCGTAGTGGTACACTCCCTGACTCTTTCAGTGACCACTTTCCTACTTTCGCTCACTGTCATTCTCCCTCCCTACAACTGCCACATACCACCATCTCTGTACGCTCCTTAAAAAACTTTACCCCCAACACCTTCTCTGACTTACTTAAACAATTTAACTGAAGTCCCCTAAATACACTTCCCCTAGATGAAGCTGTCACCTATTTTAATACATCATTTCTAAACCTTCTAGATACATTGCCCCCCTAAGAACGAAAAGAATTAAGAGCAAAACCATCCCATGGTTAACCAAAGATACCTTAGCTGTCATGCACCTCCATGATAAAGCCTTGAAAAACCACTATAAAAACAAAACCCCAGCCACCCTAAATGAATACAAAATACCCCGCAACAGAGTTAAAAAACTTATCACTTCTGACCACAAATCCTACTATATCACCCTCCAAAACAATCACAAGACTAACCCAAAAAAATTCTGGGATAGTATCTCCTCCCTCTTCAACCCTGGCAAAAAGGAAAACCCACATCCTGATCACAATACTTCTGATACTGACCTAGCCTCCCAATTTAAAAAACTTCTTCATTGACTCCATATCTAAATTAACATCATCCTTTGCAAATAACTCCACTCATCCAGCTACAATTCCCACTACCCCCTCCTCCTCAGGTTCTTCCACCTCCCACCTCCTTCTCTTCTCTCTCAAACCCATACCTGTATCTACTATAAAAAAATTCCTTCTAAAATTAAAACCTTGCTCTAATGCCCCTGATAATATCCCTTTGTTCTTCCTAAAGACAGCTGCTGAAGCCATTGCCTTCCCCATCTGTATACTTATAAACCGGTCAATCCAAGAAGGTTATGTACCCCAAATTTGGAAAAAAGCCTACATTATTCCCCTGCACAAAGGAGGAAACAATAATAACATCTCCAACTTTAGACCTAGCGCCATCTTATCTCCCATCTCTAAACTACTTGAAAATTGTATCCACATACAATTATTGCCCTACCTCATCGACAGTCACCTACTAACCACAACACAACATGGATTCAGACCTGGTCACAGCCCTTCTACTGTACTACTCTCCTTCTTATAAACTGTAAATTAAGCCAGATACTCTAACTGCATTGTCTCCACCCTCCTCGTAGACCTTTCTAAGGCTTTCGATACCATCTCCCACTCCCTCCTGCTGACCAAACTCTCTAACTTACATCTTTCGCCCTCTTGTATCAACTGGTTGACCAGTTACCTTTCCAACAGGCAATGATCTGTCAAATGGAAGAAATCTACTTCCTCATTCCTCAACACTATCACTGGTGTACCCCAGGGTTTCATATTAGGTCCCTTACTGTTCAACATCTTCATTAATGACTTCCACCACAATATCCCAAATGCTAAAATAGTCCAATATGCAGATGATTCAACAATTATCTGTGCTGCAAACTCCATTCCCTCCCTTATAAAACTAACTCAAGATGCCTTCTCAACCACTGAAAAATGGATGCATGATAACCATCTAGCTCTCAATCCATCAAAAACTAAACTCATGTTTTTCACCCCATCCAAAAGCATAACTATCAACATGAATTCCTTCCTTATAACCAGTCACAACAACACATCCCTAAAAATTGTTTCCAGTGCTAAACTGTTAGGAGCTCTCATCGATAATCAGCTTAAATTTGATTCCCATATACAAACAAACATTAAAAAAACACATCAGAAACTTGGTATGTTCTATCACCATATTCGCTTCCTCTCCCCATCCACTACTACTCCTCTCTACCACATACCTCATCCCTTCTCCCCTTTATGGTTCCCCACTCTTAACCAACCTAAAATCCTCTATCAAAACAAAACTCTCCTCCTGCTACAACAAAATCGCCAAATTCACCACTGGGCACAGATTCTCCTCCCATCCTTGTACTGCCCTCCACAAACTAAACTGGCTAGACCTCTCCAACTACCTTACCTACACTCAACTAACTCATGCTCATAAGCTCATTTTCAAGCCCTCACTCTGCCCCTCACTCGCCTCAACCTTCACCATGCACCAACCTAGCAGACCCCTAAGAAGCAGCACTCAGAACCTAATTCAACTCCACAAACCTGCCTGTCCAGCAGGCAAACTCTTACTCTCTTTTTCCCTAACCCATCTCTAGAACTCCCTCCCACCTCATATCCGCAGCACCAGCAGCCTCCCCATCTTTAAATCTCTCCTCCACTCACATTTATCATCTCTCTGGGAATGCTCATGTTCTCATCCTGCATAACATCCCCAGCTACTACCTTACCCATTTAGTCTGCAATCACATCCCCCCTATGGGAACATACACATTGTAAATAGCCACTTATGTTTAATATCTTCTGCACATACCTACTAACTATTGTCTTTATTTTAACATTTTTTTTCTAGTGAACATAGAGACTAAAAATTGTAAACTGATATGAATTGTTGCATTTGCTCTTCTGTGTATTCCAGTTGTATTAACATTTACTTGTGCTTATATGTACTCTTCTGTCATTTTAACAAAATGTTATTTTATTTTATTTTACTTTTATTTTATACTTTTATACTTGATATTGTATCTATGGAGCTTTTCTCCCCTAGGACTCCATTGAAAATGGGCTCATTCGGCCCGATGGACCATCCTGGCAAACAAACTTCAAATAAATAAATAAAATAAATAAATAAATAGTAAGATGCATATGTAGAAGGTGCACACAATATGGAACAGCCACTATGCTTACAGTTAACACCTTAACAACTGGACACTGTATGAGCCACCCATACAAATTACAATCATTGCCTGCAAAATATACCCACAGAGAGGTCATAGGATATAACATCACACACAGGTGTGCATAAATGGAAAACCTTTATTTGTGTACTATTACAGTTGTATATGCCATATCATATAGCTGTTCAGACACTGACATCTATATAAAGAGAGTAATGCAATTGTGAAATAGTTATACTAATGCAGTAGTCTGGAAAGGTTTACAAATGTTGCTGTCCAGGTCAAGCCCTTCAAACAGTACAATAGTAAAGACAGACTGGGTCACAGGATACCAATCAATCAACAGTAAGTAATGCAGGTGTATAGTTCAGCAGCCCCTGTCTACACTCTGTACACAATCACTAGGTGGTAAAGACCTCATTTGACACAATGGGATGTAACTGTTACATAAAAAGGCATAACTGACACCATCACAAGCACATTGACGAACAGAACAGTCTGTATGGCAGGAGGCAGTAGGCCTACATTAACCCAATTCATGTAGTTAATTTAAATATAGGTGAATTGTATGATAATGTACATCCAGATACCTTAAGGCAGCTCACCCCTGATACCCCCACATGTTGTAACAGCCTAGGTTATTTAAGGTGCACCCTCCCCCCAGACTCAATACAGGGCCATATACCACTGTTATATACACTGGCCTCTGGAGTGCATAAGGGCACACATATATGGCCCCAGCCCCACCGTATGTGTGGGGGATACAATAGCAGTGGACTGATGGCAGGAATGGGAGTGGAATGCACATGTACCTGCATATATAGCAGGCTCTACAGGCATGTCACAGCACAGAGTACAATACATCCATGTGAAAGTGTATAACTACAGCCAATGTGAACACAGCCACAGCCACGTATAGTAAGCTAGCATTATATGACAGTATATGGGCTATTTGTTCAACACCATCCCCATATGTGCCACTCACACACTAAACCTACATATACTGGGCTGCTACACAGTGTGGACCGATGCCTGTCTGTGGTATGGGACATGTGTATGTATGGCCCTACAAGCATGTAAGCCGATAGGATAACATACAGTATAGCAGCATGTAACATCAGATAGAACGGGACGAAGAACAATGACATCTACCACAGTCTGTACACAGGCCAAAGTACATATTATGAATGCACACACTGTTGACATTCACCTTACGTACACAGACCTCAGTACTGTACACACAACCACATAATGTCCAGGTGATGTCATCAGATATAACCCCTACTATACATAACATGTGTAGCAGTCTGATATCTCACTGGCTTGTTATCAGTTACAATGTCACTAATTATGGTGTACAGCACATATGCACCTCTTACTGCATTATTTATGTACAAAGGTAGACAGAGTTGTGGCTGGAGGCACATACACAGGGTCAATATTGACACGTTGTGAAAACCTCATACATTTACTGTTGTAACAAGGTTTCTTTCAATGTATGTCCTATGAGGGATAAGAAGTCAGTAACTCTCATGGCTGTCACCATCTACAGACTGCAATCCACACACTACCTTCTGCCGTTTACAGATAGGTGCTCTGTGGGTAACACCTGAAACAAAAGGCACCGCACACTGGCCAGTCTACAGATGGCCCTACAGATGGGTGTTCCCTCATAAACATAGCACTGATATGGCAGGTATGTAAACATGTAGGACAGCTATATCCACACACACCCTGTTAAACCAACATTACACCAAATGCAGTATAGCAGCACTTACAGTCTGTAGTCAGGTTAGGCACATCCCCCTCCTGTGTGTAGCCTTGTTTCCACGGTGCATGTTGTTAGAGGTAAATCCCCAATCCAACTGAGGTGCTGTTAGCCAAATAACAGAATGAGTTCCTTCTCACAGTGAATGAAAAGGCCCAACATCAACATGATGTTCCTAGATATTGGAGTGTTTTTCCATGCAATTGGCTACGGGAATGTTACCACAGCTGTTCCACATGCAATCAGCTACAGGAGGGCTACAATTCATGCAGAGGAAATCAGCTGATCATGAGCATCAATTAAAATACACATGCTGCTGCCTAAGCAAAGCAGGTATAGGTCTCCACATCCACCAGAGAGGGAGTGAGAGACACAGGCAGAGGCAAAGTAAAGTCAGGGAGGGGTGGGAGAGTAAAACTTAAGCATGTCTGTGTCACACACCTACCAGCACAGAGTACCAAACCCCTGATGACTATGTAGTGCTATCACATTTCTATGCAGTTATCGGATGCACCACATAGGTTACATGTTGAGGAGCCCTCAAAATGTATATGTGATGGTGAATGGCATCTGCAACAGGGATATGGTAGCTATACTGTAGGTGTAGTGCACGTGCCTGTCCGCATGAACAGGTGCCAGTATCAACACAGCCACACTCTCACAGGGATGTACACACATTGACACACATGGCAGGGCTAGGAATACAACTCATCACTAGTAATATTGCCACAACACATTACTGTGCAGGTATCATATGCACCACAGGGTCATACAGAGGTTATATGGGCAAAGGGTATATGGAGGTTTCTGACAATGGATAGCATGCCTCAGTATGCCAATGGGAGTTGTAGTGAGTGTGAATGTGATCATACTCATCATACAACACACACACACAGGGTGCCAATACTGACATGCATGGGTGCATTGCTTCATGAGTGTGTAGTGGTCGACTGTACCAGACAGCTTTACAAGGCTAGGTGATGGGTATACCTTGGCATCAGCCCACATGGCAATGGTCTGCATTATGTCTCAGGGGTGTAGTTTCTGGATTTGTCCACACAGGTGGGTATTGTATTCACCATCCAGTCACTTGGGTGACTATTGTGTGTGGCCAATGCTGTGCATTGTTTGCCATGTATGTGTTTCTTAGTCCATGATATGGACGGTGTCTGGGATGTGCACACCTCCCACATGCATGTACAGTGATGTGTGGAACTGTACCTGGGGTGTCTGGCCCATGTTGTGTACACAGATTATTATCAGATATGCCAGTCCTAGCCTTATGTGGTGGAAACTGGTAATAGACAGCAAGTATACCCTGCACCTACATTGATGGCATGATACTGGCATTCCCTGGTGTCAGTGTCATCTGTCCATACAGGGCATGTTTTCAGGCATGGTATGTCCTTTGTGGGTCACATTTGATGGCACCACAGGTGTTGCAGGTTTCCAGTGGGGATCATGGGGAAGGTGCACTGTCAGCATGTACGTGCCTATTGGACAGATGGACAGGGTGCCATGCCCTCTGTAGCCCATTGCAATCACACCATGGTTACTATCAGTGGGCAATATGCAGGGTACTACCAACATAGCAGCTGTTGCCTAGGCAAGTGTGTGTGTGTGTGTGTGTGTGTGTGTGTGTGTGTGTGTGTGTGTGTGTGTGTGTGTGTGTGTGTGTGTGTGTGTGTGTGTGTGTGTGTGTGTCTGTGTGTGTGTGTGTGTGTGTGTGTGTATGAGACATGGGTTGAGAGTGTTCTCTGATTAATACTAAGGTTTCTAACTTTGTTTGCTTGGTCTTGCTTTCATATGTAGGGGTATGGATTTGCACCCCAGCCTGTCAGCTATTTCACATGTGTTATACCTGTACAGTGGACATTGTGATATATACTAGGGCCACCATATAAGAAATTTGCAAAACCCGCTCCACATTGAGCCCAGTTGTTACACATTCACAACCACCTCCACACAGGATACGAGTTACAAACATACACACACACACACACACACACACACACACACACCTGTCATGTCTTTGATTAGAACTCCTACCTAGCTAGTTTATTACACTATAGAACTACGCAGTTATAGGACACACCACTGAAATTACTAGAGTGCTCCTTCCCCAAAGGTGTATTCCACAATGAATGACATCAGCAGGATTGCCAAAGTAGGGCATTTGAATTATAGTGAGTGTGGCTAGGGTAAATGCATTGCTCCCTAAACAGACATTGAAACGTACACACACAAAACATCCACGACCGACATGTGTGGGAATAGAACCCCTACCAGAGTTCTATATCACACTACAGCATGAAGCTGTTATAGGCCACACCATTCCAAAGTAGGGCATTTGTATTGTGAGTGTGGCTAGGCTAAAATGCATTGCTCCCCACACAGATACACACACAGGTGTAATGTCTGGGATTAGAACTCCTACCTAACTAGTTCATCACACTACAGCAGTAAGCAGTTATAGGACGTGCCATGGAGATTACTGGGCTACACCTTTCCAAAAGGTATATTTCACAGTATATGACATCAGCAGTCTTGACAAAGTAGAGCAATTGAATTGTAGTGAGTGTGACTAGCCTAAAAAGCATTGCTCTCTCCACAGATGGTGACACACACACACACACACACACACACACACACACACACACACACACACACACACACACAGCAGCCATGTCTGGGATTAGAACTCCTACCTAACTAGTTTATCACACTACAGCAGTAAGCACTTATGGGATGCAACGCAGAGATTACTGGGCTACAGCTTTCCAAAAGGTGTATTTCACAGTGTATGACATCAGCAGCCTTGACAAAGTAGGGCATTTGAATTATAGTGAATGCAACTAGCCTAAAAAACATTGCTCTCTACACAGACAAACAGACAGACAGACATACACACACACACACACACACACACACACACACACACACACACACACACACACACACACACACACACACACACACACACACACACACACACACACTTGTCATGTCTGGGATTAGAACTCCTACCTAACTAGTTTATCACACTACAGCAGTACACAGTTATAGGAAGCACCATGGAGATTACTGGCCTACAACTTTCACAAGGGTGTATTTCAAAGTGTATGACCTCAGCAGGCTTGTCATAGTACAGCTATGGGGAGGGCAGTGTGTGTGCATGGGCCATAACCCATTCACCTAGAGGATGACACACCACATGCGGGCACACGCAAGGTTATATTCCACAGGTACGTGTATACAGCTGCTAGATGACTACTTCCTTGTACAGTCATGTTGCACAGCTAAGGCTTGCACCACATAGCCCAAAATGCTGACAGATACTGGTTGCTAAGGTCTACAGTGAGTGACATCCAAACCGCATGTGGTTGTAGCCATTTGGCTGTGTGCTGGGTAGGACAGGCCTCATAATTGATGGTACCTTATGACAGTCACTCTCTTCCACACATCTGTGTACATCTACTTTTGGCTTACTATAGTGCGTTGTCCTTGGATATATGCCTGTACTCCTATACAGTGTGTGTGTGTGTGTGTGTGTGTGTGTGTGTGTGTGTGTGTGTGTGTGTGTGTGTGTGTGTGTGTGTGTGTGTGTGTGTGTGTGTGTGTGTGTGTGTGTGTGTGTGTGTGTGTGTGCGCGCAAAGCATGAGTGCTGCATTCTGAGGAGTGTCTGCACTAACATCTGTAACTGCCAGATATGTCTGATCCACTTTTGTTTGCAGACATGGCCTTCATAAGTGTGTGAGCATGCCCAGTATGACCTTTCAGTATGTTCTTGGCTGAGATTGCCTTCATTTCTCTAAGTGTGTGAACATGCCCAGCATGCCCTTCTGTATTGAATGTGTGGATTGATTCCAGGTAGTTTGTACTGCAGTGCAGACCTTTGTGTTGTACACCTACAGGTAGCCTACTGTTTCTGCAGGGCATCCGTCGATCATATGGCAATATGGGGGCAAACTGTGCAGGGGATAGTGTGTATTGTAGGTGATTGTGTCTGCGATGCCTCAGCTGTATGGTACTGCTGTTAGCAGAGATATTCAGACATGTGTACTGTTATACACAGTGATGTTTTCTGTCCTCATGTGCTGTCAGGTGGACATTATTGCTCAGAGTGATGACTTGGGGGACAAGGGTGACTGCAGCTGTGTCTGGTATTGTGGGAAGACAACTACATATTCATGGTAAGTTATGCCATTCTTGAGGGGGAGCTGCAGACACTTGGTGCTGGGTTTGTGTATCCAGTTCAGCACCTTGGTGCAGTGCTGGCAGAGGATCCCATACCTGTCCACCCATCAACATGGCAGTATGGCTTTATCTTGCTGTGGCAATGCCTCACAGCTGTACAGATTTGCACAGGTTAGCCAGAAGCAGGGGCCATGGTTCAGGACATTTACCCTATTGTGGAGTATGGGCAGGTGTGTAGCCACCCACTTATGTGCTTGCAGCCAGGGATAGTGTATGCACACAGCTTGGTGTCAGACCATGCATATTCCATGCTGCCCATGCTCCCACACCCCCCTCTGTTATTCTAAGCTCTTGCATACATTATGCATACATTCTCTGATCCTTTCCCTAAGGGTATCACCACATCACAGGTGTGTGTTAGTTTTGGTCCACAGTTCATGCAGTGGGACATGGTGGACATGTTACTGTGGTTTGTCCACATGGCCTTGCATATGACTTATGTGGAGTGTGTTATGTTGTTATTTGGGTGTCCATGACATAACATGCATTGGCAGTACGTGTGAGGCATGAGCCTTTGGCAGGCACCTGTGGGGCATTAGGTGTTGGTGCAGGCCAGATGTTGCAGACCATTGCATTCTGTCAGTCCTACAGTCCCAGGACACCATACAGTATATTCCCCTGGGGTGACAGGGTAGGTGTGATAGTTGTTCATGCCAATACCTTCTATCAGTCTGGATCAGGTGGTGTGGATGTTGGCAGGTTGTTACCTATAGCTAGGGACACACCTGCATTGGACACCTGCACTGCATGCTGCAATCATCCGCTATTGACATATACAGGTGGTGTCTTTCTGTACCCATTCCCCACAGCAGGGATACTGCCAGATAGGTGCCTGTGGGTGGTGTTTGTGTGGCTGGGTGCATGTGTGCTATGGACACTACTTGCATCTGACACACAGATATGCATGGGGCATTACAGTTATGCTGGCATGTTCAGGTACATCAGCTGATTCCCAATACATCAGTTCTATCTCCTTTGTGATCTGCAGGTGTTCAGGCAGACATCACCAGTATCCCATACTACAGGTTCAGTTACTGTGATGCATACCTATATGTACAGATCCAAGCATGTCTCCATTTTACAGTGACACAATATATATATACTGTATGTCTGGGGTATGTATCCCTGTGTACTGCTTGTATATCTAGCCCAACAGCCATGCCATGTCAGTCTTTCAGATGGTGACACATATTACCACCATACATTTACAATGGCTTACTGCTAGCATGTGTTATATTGGTGGGGATTGTCTTTGGCACTGCAGTTGTGAGGGCTTGTACCTGTTATCAGCAGTAATGGGAAATGGCCACCTGGTCTTACCTCGATATGCATACATACTGACCACTCTCACACATTATAAAACACACACCATCCTAACACACACAGACCTCATATTGTGAAAATGCTACAACCTATCCTGCTACCTTGGCCAACTCTGGGCATCTGTGCTGCACTCGTATTATACCTACTCATACATGTAACTATATTTCTACACAGGATTGGGGGAGACACACCTGAGTGTCACTACATTTCTACTCTGGATTGGGGAAGGGGCAGACCTGTCTGTTTCCATATGTCTACATAGGCGTGGGTGGCACACCTGATTGTTACTACATTTCTACATAGGATGGTGGGGGGGACACCTGACTGTTTCCACATTTCTACACTGGATCGGGGGGGCACACCTGACTGTTACTACATTTCTACGCTGGATTGGGGGTAAGGGCATACCTGACTGTTTCTACATGTCTACATGGGAGTGGGGGGCACACCTGACTGTTACTACATTTCTACATAGGGTTGTGGGGGGACACACCTGACTGTTTTTACATTTCTACACAAGACTGGGGTGGCACACCTGACTGTTACTACATTTCTACACAGGATTGGGGGGGCACCTGACTGTTTCTACATGTGTACATGGGAGTGGAGGGGGCACAACTGACTGTTACTACATTTCTACATAAGGTTGTGGGGGGACACACCTGACTGTTTTTACATTTCTACACAGGATTGGGGGGCACACCTGACTGTTACTACATTTCTACACAGGACTGGGGGAGCACACCTGACTGTTTCTAAATTTCTACACATGATTGGGGGGCACACCTTACTGTTTCTGCATGTCTACATAGGATGGGGGGAAGCACATCTGGCACTTGCACACATTTGCTATGACTGTACTGGTATGTCAGGTACTCCATTTCATTCTGTATTCTAACCTATCATGCTGACTAGAAGTATATCAATGTACTACAGGTCTTAGGTTTGGTTTCCCTACATATTAGTGTCTGACTTCATACCCTTCAGAACTAACATCCCACTACCTGACCTGTTGTAGTCCGTCTGTGTAGGCCTGGGGAGGAGGTTACCCATAGGCATCATTCAGAGGCCATAGCACAGGCTCTGTTTGGATGTGTCTACACCTGTCCTGCTGACTGAGACTGTTGTTGGGTATGTGAACCTCCCAGACTGGCATGTGTGAGTCATATGGACACACATGCCCCCCAACACATTTCCTGCAGTGGGTTTTGTCACCATGTGTAGTACTGGCTACTATGGTGACTCCAGTATGTGTTACAGATGTCAAGGTGCCACTATGGGTGTCTACTATCTGCTGCCATAACATTCAGCAACCCAATTCCCTTGCATGCTCACATCCATAGCATAGATACAGGTACCAACACATTCTACTCCATTTGACAATTGGTAGGTTGATTGACTTACCTTGTGGGCTAGCCAGGATTGAGGATGGTGCTGGAGGGCTGCCTATGTTGGATGCACATAGTACACTCCCTATACATGGTTGAGCAAAGGTAGTGTCATGTTTGGCATCCCTTTTACTGTATGTGCGAGTCAGAGAGAGGTGTCATTCCCTGGGTCCATACTGTGTCAGTGTATGTGCTATGCGTTGCCTCTTTGCCAAGGCCAGGGCATACTGGGCATGCCTCCATCTACCTACTGGGGCAGGCTGAGGTTGTTCCTCCTCTGAGTCACTCTGTGCCTGTGCAGGCCTTGGCATTGGTGGGGGGCTGTGTGGCCCTGCCCCATACTGTTCCTGCTGCAGCTGTTTCCACAGGATCCTATTGTGTAGCATGGTACATACCATAACAATTTGAGTACAGTTAGCTGGTGAGTAATGCAAGGCTCCACCGGATGTGTCCAGACACTGGAATCATGACTTGAGCATCCCAAACACACACTCTATTATACGTCTGGTCTGTGCACGTGCCTCATTATGGCATTCTTGTTTAGGTGTGTGTGCATTTCTGATGGGTGCCATCAGCCACTGCGCCTGTGTGTAACCAGCATCCCCCACTAGGTGATCATAGGGGATGTCCCCATTGGCAAATCTCTGGTACAGCTGTGTCAGATACCAAATGTGGGAGTCGTGATAGCTTCCAGGGCAGCCAGCACACACATTCATTATAATGCCCTGGGCATCACACACAACCTGGCAGTTGATAGAGGGGAGGCCCCTGCAGTTGATGTAGGCCCTACCCTGATCACTGGGTGGTGCTTTGATGCATATGTGTGTGCAGTCTATTGCACTCACTACCTTAGGGTATTCTGCTATTTGGTGGAAGAGATGCATATTGCTGGCCAACACTTCACAGGTGTTGAGGAAATATATGTGCTCACTGGCATGTGCTGACATGACATCCAGGAACTGGTGGAATACTCTGGATGCTGATGCCTGTGAGATCCACATGATATCCCCAGTTGAGCTTTGGGAGGTACCTGTGGCTAGTATTCCTAGGCCTACACATACCTTGGTATCCACTGGGATGGGTTCCCCTCGGTCAGTTCAGTGTGTCAGGTGTGGCCAGCACAGCTCAATAATTTGCTGTAGGAGGTCCCTGTCCACCCTATAGCGCTCCACTATCTCCAGCTCATGTAGCCCCTGTTAGGTTCCCCTGGGTCTGTACACTCTTCTCCATTTCCTCACTGTGCGTTGATCTGCAGCATTCACATCCTCACCACCCTCAGCCTCTTGCCCATGTTGTTCTATGTTGCTTGCTGCAGCCCCTATCATTTTGTAGTTTTGTTTGTTAAATGTTCCCCGCTTGTATACACTGATGGTGTAGAGTATGGGAGAAAACAGAGGGGAAGGTGTTTGCATAATTTGTAGTAGTGTTCTTGGCTGGGCTGATCTGCTGCCTGTGTAATTGGCTGATTCTTATACATTTCACCTGCCAGCTATGCTAGTTCTCCTTGATTACCTTCCTACTGCTGTTTTCCCTTCCCATTCCCTTCCTGTTTAAGCCCGGGGGCGTGCGGTCCAGAGTGCTCAAATGTGCACAGTGCTGCTATTTCCTGGTTTAACTTTTTTTTCCTTTAAATCCCGGTGTGCGGCATGCACACCCGCTTAAGCAATGCAAAGAGTGCTAGGCAGATTCAGACACACCCCCTTGCTTAGCTGTGGTTAGCTTGGAGCAAACCTGAGCCACAGGGCTCCAGTCCGCTTACAGTATGCCTGACACACACCCCTGTGATGTCAGCTAACTCCTAGGCTTGCACCAAGCTATTCCTACTCTTACACTGTTGGGACCTGACTAGCATGCTGGGGAAAACTGGGATTCACTATCATTCCCCTCATCTGCATAGGATTGCATGCTAATGCATAGTTACATGTCTCACACTGAGCCTTAGCAACCACTACTCACTGGTCATATTTTTTTTCTGCCTGCCATTGACTTTCATGGCAGAATAGTGATTTTAGTTAGAATGATTATTTTAAGTGTATTTTCTTATCCCCCCCCCCCCCCCCGATCCTGTTTGCGCACCGCTACCCTACACTTAAACAGCCAAGATCGGCTAAAAAAAAATCAAAGTTGTTTTTTTTATTTTTTAAGCTGTTTGCAATGCCAATGGCCTTATACATGGCCATTGGCATGCTTCCTGACATTTCTGCAGATTACACTAGTCCTGCACGGCTGGTTTCTAGCTTCCTAGAGAGCAAATTCACCTCATTTGAATGGATTTCTCCTGCAAATGGGGTGATTTGCATACAGGAGCTTGGTCTGTGCAGGACTAGTACAGGAGCCTTCATGCACACCCCTGCAGGCTATTCCTAGATCGCACGGCAGACATGTTGCCTGCTAAAGCTTCTGCACTAATCCTGCACGCCATGCAAGGGTTTCAGAATCCAGGGGATTCTTAAGTACTAAAAGGAACTATTATCACAAACAACTAGCTTTAATATGAAAAGGCAAACTCACACAACAAACCCACCATATAAGTACAATTCCGTTTTAAATGCAGAAAAAACACTCCAATTATTGTTTGTGGTCTGGTAATAGCACATCTATCTCTAAAAGCATTTGTGCTGATTAAGCACTAAAAGTATACTGTTTTCAGACTATAAACTACGGGAAATTTTATTAATGTTTCATCCCTAGTTCCAAATAAACCAATAACTGGTATTACTAATGCATTACTGATAAAAACAAATTTTAATAAATAAATAAAATGCAAGCAGTATGCAGCCACTTGAAAGATGCACCATCGATGCATATAGAAATGGATAAAGAAAATGCATAGTCTGACTCACATTTCATTTGTATATATATATATATATATATATATATATATATATATATATATATATATATATATATATATATATATATATATGATTACAAGTCATTAGAGCAAACGCTCATATGAGCAAATGTTTTTTCAACCAGTAAATAAGAGCCAATGCTCATATGAGAGAACATTCTATTTATGGAGTTTTTGCCACCAGCATATTCTCTGAGTGTGCATTGCAGTGGGGTAAGGGACTTTGCCCTTAACTCACAGCTGTGCATTTTCAGAACTGGTATATATAATTAGCAGGGGGGTTTATTTCCAGTCATTTTGATTCTCTCTAAAATGATCACTGCTTTTATGTACGTTCATAAAAGTGTTCAACATTTGATGAGACAATCATATCTCTCTCTTTGTCTCTCTCTCTCTCTCTGTATATATATATATATATATATATATATATATATATATATATATGTAGTTACAGTTCACTAGGTTGATACAGATTTGTGTGATGTAAGGAACTGTAAAACATTTTTGTGAGGGCTGTTTATGAAAACAGTTTTTTGCGAGACTTGCAGGTTGGTCAGCATAGGTAATTGGCAAGGCTGGGAATCTGTGTGAGAGTGTGTGTGCATTTTAGGGTTAGGTAAGGCTGAAGACTAGATTTAATGCACAGGTTCATAGCTTCATAGGTGTGTACTAGGCTAATGGCCTTGGGGCTTTTACAAGCCTAGCCATAGGATTACCCTAGCATAGTGCCACCTGAACTTAATTTCCAATGCCTCTGTCGCTTAGAGCCACTGGTGTTATCCCCCGGGTGAGTTTTCTGTTTCCCATCCACACATCAAGATTTCTCTTGAAGAGGATCAGCGAGGTGCTCTGCTTGAAATGTATGGGAAATCTGTTCCATAGCATGGGCAGTCTCTGGGTTATGAACCTATCCCTCCAGCATGTTTTGTTAATTGTGGTATTGAGGTTGAGGTCTCTGGAACATGTGGTGCGGAGGGATTGGGATTTCTTTAGCTGTAGCATTTCTAACAGAGCTGGGTCAGACATGGCTTTGCAAGTCAAGCAGAGATCACCTCTAAGTAGGCGATACGAGACAGAGAATAGTTGAAGTTTTTTGAGTCTGTCCATATAGGACAAGCGTTTAAGGCCTAGGATCCTCTTTGTGAAGTAATTTTGTGGACTCTCCAGTTGTTGCAGGTGTCTAGTGATGTACATGCCAAATGGAGCATTGTACTCGATGACTGACCTAATGAGGGAAGAGTAGAGGGAGACAATGACCTCTTTCTTTCTGGATGCAAAATCCTTAGTAATGAGATGTGCCACATAGAAGGACTTTCTGACCACAGTGGCAATGTGGTGGTCAAAAGAGAAGTTGCTGTCAGCCTGTGTTCCCAGATCTCTTATAATGTCTTCTGTGATCAGTGGACTACCATCAATGTGGTAATTCATGGGAACCATTTTGTCCCCAAAGAGGATGGTGACACATTTTTTGGCATTGAGCTTAAGGCCATGGTTCTGGCACCAGTTGTTGGTCACAGTGAGGTCATTCTGTAGGATGTCAGCATCACTTGGAGAGTTAATAATAGCTCCCAACTTGCAATCATCTGCTAACTTTGTCAGCCAGAGTCCCTTCATGTTGGCCTGAACTTCAGAGAAGTAAATACCAAACAGAGGAGGACCCAGGACCTAACCCTGTGGGACTCCACTAGTGACTAATCGGCAGTCTGACTTGGAATCAGCTACTTTCAATCTGTGGGTTCTATCTGTGAGCCAGTTTTCAACCCACCTAGTGATACAGGGGTTGATGCCAAGCTTAGTGAGTTTTTCTATGATTCCTGAGTGGGGAATGGTATCAAAAGCCTTGGCCAGATCAAGGTAGGCTGTATGAACCACTTTGCCTTCATCCACAGCTCTGTTTACTGACTCAAAGATGTCGACCAAGTTGAGCAGGCAGGATCTGCCCTTCAAAAAACCAAACTGTGTGGGATCCAGAGTTTGGAGATTCCCTATATCCTTGTTTATTAAGTCCATGATGATGCATTCCATAGCAGTGCATATCAGACTTATCAGGCTAATGGGCGATAGTTCCCAGAGTTTGTAGTCACTCCTCCTTTGTAGAGAGGAATAACTGTAGCAGTACCCCATTCGGTAGGGTCAAAGCCTGAGGTGAGGCTGTGACTGAACAGAGCACACAGGTGAGGTGCAAGTTCACTCTGTAGTTCATGTAGAACACAACCAGGGATATTGTCGGGTCCCATAAAAGCTGTATTCTTGGCCTTGGACAGTGCTGTTTTAACCTGTGCAGCAGTAATACTGGGTGCCTTGCAATCTACTGGTATTGTGATTGGTCCTTTGAGAGTGGGAGAGGGGAGGAAGTTGACACTGAATCTGTCAGCCAGTATAATGGCAATATCTGTTTGCTCAGTATAGGAACTACCATTGTTTAGTAGCTCAGAGAAAAACTGAGTATTGCCATGGAGATTCTTTACATAACTATAGAAGGCCTTGTGGTTGTCTTTACTATCTGCTGCAATTCTGTTTTCATACCTAACTTTAGAGGATTTGATGAGGAATCTCAACTTTTTGTTGAGGCAGATAAGGGAGTTTTTCCAGTCTTGGGACTTCACCTTATTCCGCATCAGTTTCCTCCTTCTGTTGTAGAGTTTGTTTATGGCAGGGGACCACCAGATTGGCTTCCTTTTTCTGGAGGAGAGTGTCTTGGTTCTATTGCATATGGCAAGATCCATGCATTTGTGTACGTGTTCATACAGTGCATTGGTGCATGATTCTGCAGTCACGCAACTATTCAACATTTGCATGGGTGCTGTGAAGTTAGCCACCTCTGTTTTTAGGATCCCAAAGTTAGCTTTGGAGAAGTTTTTCATGGTGGTTACCTTTGCTGGGGGGGATGAGAGGGATGTGGATTTCCAAGGTGATTACTTTGTGGTCGGATCTAACCACTGAGGAAATGACTATTGGTGTAGAGCAATGGTTGCCCATGTTAGTAATGACCTAGTCAAGGATGTTGCTACCTCTAGTGGTGGTAAGAATGAGATGGTCCAGGGCACTGGAATTAATGAACTCCAGGAAACGTTGGGCAAGTGTATTGGTACATGAGTAGTTTACCCAGTTAATGGAGGGGTAGTTGAAGTTGCCTAATAAGAGAATATTAGGTTGGACCCTAATATTCTCCAGGGTGCTTAGGAACATGGAGTGCGAGTCTTGGGACATGGTTGGGGATCTACAGCAGGCTACAACCTGAATCGCTGTCTTACCCAATGTTAGCTGCACCTGAAGTATCTCTGATGTGTTATGTTGGGCTACCAGTCTGGAGGTGTGCACATCCTTTATGAAAATGGAGACACCACCACCTTTGGAGCTTCGCTCTAAGTTCTGGGACCAAAAGGTGTGGAATGAGTTATAGCCTGGTAGTGCAGGGATGCTTTCTGCTGCCTTGAACCAGGTCTCTGTTACAGCACAAATGTTGATGTTCTCCATTTTAAGGAGTGCCTCGAGTGAGTGCATCTTGAGATTTAAACTTCTAGCGTTGAGCAACATGACCCTCAGATTGCATTTGTTTGTAGCTGTTACAGTGGTAATTTGTTCTTTGGAACACCGCCTAAAAAGGCACTGTAGGGGTGGCAAGAGCCTTGGCCAGTATCCAGAAGCCCAGGGGTGACAGATGCAGGCCATCTCTGGCAAAGCATTGAGGTCTGTCAATCATGTCATCCCAGGAAAACAGATACTGGATCCCCTTAGTATGACACCGAAACTTAGCTAATTGTTGAAATCAATCATTTTCTGCTAGTACTGTGGTATCATTCTGGGTGATGGTAGGATGCTGCTCAGGGCTAGGTTCATACCCACCTGGGCTACATAATCCAGGAGCTCCTCCATGTCTCTTTTCATGTAGTCCAGGGAGGTACGTCTCAGGTCATTCACACCCACATGTACAATGACAGAGTCATATTTGTACCTGTTGTTGAGTGACCTGAGTGCATGGATTATGTGTTGGATCCTGGCACCAGACACGTAGCTAACTGTTACTTTCTCCTTATTCAACCTACTGAGTGGGACATCAGTGTGCCTCACTATCGAATCATCTATGACTACTGTGTTGGGCATGCTGTTTTGCCTTTGGTTGAGTGGCATACTGTTTTGGAGATGTATGTGTCTTGTGATTAGTGTTGTGTTATGGTGGTCAAGTGCGTTTCTACCCTGCAGGGCTCTGCTGTTTGGGTAGATTTTGCATGCGTGTGTGTGTGTGTGTGTGTGTGTGTGTGTGTGTGTGTGTGTGTGTGTGTGTGTGTGTGTGTGTGTGTGTGTTTGTGTGCGTCTGTGTGTGCGCTTGTGTGTGTGCTCATGTATGTGTGTGTGTGTGTGTGTGTGTGTGTTGCACTAATGTGGTAGCACATGCATGTGTGAGTGTGTTATCTTTATGGTAAAGATTACAAAAGGGAATAGATTTGGTATGTGTATGAGTGTGAGTGTTTTAGTTTAGGATAAGGGTTAGGTAAAGAGATAGATTTACACACACACACACACACACACACACACACACACACACACACACACACACACACACACACATGCGCGTGCGATCAGTTTTCCTATTTTAAAGTCATCTGCATACAGACTGTAAAGCACTTCAGATGAAAAAGATAAATCAGCATAATACAGACTAAACAAGTATTTGTCCAGGAGAGAGCCCAATGGGGAGCCTTGATTGTAACCTAGAATTTCACCTGACTTAATGTTATAGGATCATAGGATCACAGGAGATTAATAGGCTATCGACCCGGAAGTCATTTTAAGCCAAGCCATTTCAATCCAATGTAATACCATAGAGGTACTACTCAATACGCAATATTGCATTTAGTGATGGCTACCCATGTCCAGGAGGGTTGTGGGCACTATCCCTGGTAAGAATTTACGGTGCCCAATCCATTCATCCAGGTTCCTCTTGAACAGTGTCATAGAGATACGCTATTTCACATGAATTGGTAGCCTGTTCCAAGAAGTGGCAGTCAGTGGAAGATAAATCTGTCCCTACAACATATTTAATTTAAGTTGCAGGCCATATTTAAGTCCCTGGAACAGGTTGACCTAGACCCATTAGATTTACGGATATGCAGTAAGTTCATTAGGTTTGGGTCTTGGGTTTCTCTGTAGGCCAGGCATAATTCTCCCCTGAGAAGTCTATACGATATGGAGTATAGTGACAGGGATTTTAGTCAGTCCATATAAGGCACATGCTGGAGGCCCTTGATCTTCTTTGTTAGAAACCTTTGAGGTCTCCCTAATTACTGTAGGTGCTTAGTGTGGTTCATACCAAATGGGGTGTTATACTCAATTATGGGTCAGAAAAGAGTATAGGGGTGTTATAACTTCTTTTGCTTCCAGGGCGATGCCTTTACTAATCAAGTGAACTATGTGGAAATCTTTCCTTACAATGGTAGACACACGATGGCCGATGTTAAGGTATTGGCCAACTTGTAATCCCAGGTCCCTTACCACTTCATGGGTACTTAGGGTATTGTTATTGATTTAAAAGGGTGAAAGGACATTGTTTGTGCTGAAGGGAATGATGATGCATTTCTTTGCATTCAGTATGAGACCGTGACTAATACACTAGTCATTGGTCTGTGTGAGACCCTTCTGGAGTATACTGACATCATTTGGGAATTCAGTGATTGCACCTATTCTGTAGTTATCTGCAAACTGGGTCAGCCACGACCCTTTAGTTTTGATCTGAACTTCTGAGAAGTATATACAAACAGTAGGGGGCCCAGCACTGACCCCTGTGGCACTTCACTGGTAACAGGTCTGCTGGTTGATGTGGAGTCAACAGCTTTGATAGTTTGTGTCTGGTTTGTGAGCCAGTTGGCAACTTATCTTATAACAAAGGGGTTTACATTCAGTTTACTAAGTTTATTGGTAATGCCTGAATGTGGGATTGTGTCAAAAGCTTTTGCCAAGTCGAGGTATGTTGTGTGCACAGATTTACCCTCATCAATGGCCCTGGTACACTTTCAAAGAAATCCACCAGATTTAACAGGCAGGATCTGCCCTTCACAAAGCCAAATTGGGTAGGATCCAGAGTTTAGAGGTCACCTATGTCTTTATTTATGAGCTCCATAATGATACATTCCATGGCCTTACAGATGAGGCTGGTCAGGCTTATGGGTCTGTAATTCTCTGGGTCTGTTGCTATGCCACCTTTGTGGAGGGGAATAACTGTAGCTGTTCTCCATTCCACAAGAACAAAGCCTGTGGTTAGGTTATGACTGAAAAGGGTACTTAGTGGTTGATGCCAGTTCATGTTTTAGCCTGTTTAGAAGACAGCTTGGGATGTCATCTGGTCCCATAGAGGCTGTGTTCTTTGCCTTGGACAGGGCTTTGAGGACCTGCTCTTCAGATATGTAAAGTGGGGGGGGGGGGTTGGGGGAGGGTTTGCTATAAGTTAGGAGGGGATAAGGGAGTAAAATTTTCACCAAACCTATCCACTAGCAGGTTCACTATCTCTGTGGGGTCAATGTGTGTGATACCATTGGCTACTAGTTCTGCAAATGCTTGGGTCTTACCCTTAGGTTACATACATAACTGTAAAAGGCATTATGGTTATCCTTGGCAGTACTTGTTAGGTTTCTCTCAAAGGAGCTCTTGGAGGATTTGACAAGTTGTCTTATTTGCCTGTTAAGGCTGAGGAGAGTGCTTTTTTATTGTTGGGTCCTTGTCTTTGTTTTCTTGTACAGCAACGTTTTGCATTTACTGTAGAGTTTGTTGATGCTGAAAGTCCACCATAGCAAACTGATTTTACTTGGGGTTCTGGCTTTGATTCTATCTGGTACAACCAAGTTTATACACTTATGCAAGTGATTGTACAGGGCTTTAGAGTAAGCTTCAGCGTATGTACCACTTTCAGCTTGGGGTAGGACTTCAAATGCATTTATACCTTCACCTAGAAGGGTAGTTTCCCTTGGTGAAGTTTTTTTAGTCGGATTTCACCCTTTATGAGTTTTGGTGTTAGTGACAGTTCAAAGGTGATTGCTTTTTGTTATATGATACTTGCCACGTTCTGCTTTGTTAGCAGTACAGGTATCCATCTAATCAAGATTACATTATTATTTGTTCCAATTTGTTAATCACTGTTCATATATGACCCTATCAATGGTTGACAATAGGTATACATAGATTATATCACAATGTACTTTACTATTTTTCACTGTTATTATATTAGTATAGAACATTGTGTTACAGGTAGTTAAAGATGGGTTCACTATATGATTTTGAAATATTGAAATCCCGAATTTCAGTATCCCGAAATTATAAAGTCGAACCTTTAAAATCACGAAAGTGCATAATCGTGAATCCGTATATCTTAAATTTGCAGTTATGGCTTTACGGTACATTACGTGTGGTGTTGTGAGTAGATGGTGTTTCGTGTTGTGTATGGATTTAGGTGTAATTTAAGGTAAGTGAGTGTTTTATAAGGGTTTTGTGTGGGAGTTTGAGTGTGTGTGAATGTGTTTATCAGTTGTACGTGTGGGTTAGGGTAGGCAGGTGAAAGTATGGGTGTGTAAGTGTTGGATGTGTTGGTGTTTGTATATGTGTGATGTTTGTGTGTGTGCAAGGGACTGTAGAATATGTAGGTGTGAGTTTCCTGTCTGTGTCTGTTTGTGCGATATCGGAGTTAGTATATATAAGTAGAGAGGTGTGGGGAGTGCAATCCCCCACATGGGGGGTGCACAGGGGCTTGCCCCCCCCTGCTTATATGTAGTGTAGGTTTGTTTGTGTTTTTGTGTTTGTGTGTGTTTTGTTTGTTGTTGTGGTGTGGGTTGGATGATATATGTGTTGTGTGGTGTATGGTGTGTTTCTGTTCATGATTTTGTGTTTCATGATTTTGTAGTTTCGGGATTTGGGATGCTCGACTTTATGGTTTCGAAATACTGAAATTCTGGATTTCAGTATTTCAAAATTATAAAGTGAACCCGTTACAGACCCATTTTTAACATACTTGTGTCAATATATGATTTCAAGTCCCTTCTTTTACATTTCTGGTAATAATTTATACAAAGTGACCTTTTCCATTATTTTTCCACAACAACAAAATAGTCATAGGTCTGTATGATTCTGGGTCATTCCTATTTCCCTTCCCTTAAACACAGGTTTAACAATTGTATGTCTCCTTACCGTGCTTTCCTAGAGTTCAGTTTGTTTAATAGATTTCAATATAATTGAATTTAATTTTGGTATCTGAAGTTTCCTGGATGGTACTATTATAAATTACATCTTCTTTTATGGAATCAAGCTATTTTACATCAGATTTCATACACATATCTATCATTTATTGTCTATGAGAAAAATAGGCACTCGCTAACATGAGCGGCCAACCTCTCACAGCAAATCTTTCAGATTCAGAGACAGGCTCACTACAGTGATTTTACAAGGTTGGTAGCATCACTGCAGTGTGCCATCCAGACAGCCATGATAAATGATAATGAGGCATTATGGGGGAGTGACTAATATTAATTTTCTCCATGTCCAGAAATGCCTGAGAGAAGGGATTTATGCTGTCATGAGATTCAAAGAATCGCTTGGCCGAGTAAATTAACATGGCCAGCAGTGATAATTAACATAGACAAAATACTGTATTCCCTCATTATAGTCAATGGAAAGGGGTGCATCACAAGCAAGTTTAGGGAAGCTTAGCAGAGGAGTAGTGGAGGGGTGCAAGTGTGTGTATGTGTGCCAGTGGGGGGTAGGGGGTGCAAGTGTGTGTATGTGGTATGCCAGTGTGTGGTGGGAGGGTACAAGTGTCTCTATGTGCTGTGCCAGTGTATGGAGGGGGTGCGAGTGTGTGTATGTGTGCCAGTGTGAGGTAGGGGTTGTGAGTGTGTGTATGTGTGCCAGTGTGTGTGCTAGTCTGCAGGGATGTGAAAATTGTCAGTTGTGTTTCTATGCGTGTGTGTGTGTCTGTCTGTCTATCTGTCTGTCTGTCTACCTAGGTGATCGAGTGTGTGCTTGTGTATTTAAGGTGAATAGGGGTGTGTATGTGTGTGTTTGTGTGTGTGTGTGTGTGTGTGTGTGTGTGTGTGTGTGTGTGTGTGTGTGTGTGTGTGTGTGTGTGTGTGTGTGTGTGTGTGAGTGTGTGTGTGTGTCAACATCTGCATGTGTGTGAGATAGTGACTGCTGTGAGGGGGTCCTGTGCCAACATGATGCATAGGCCACCAAGATGTTCAAGTTATTCAATAATTAGATCTTCCTCATTGCAGTTAAAGCTTTCTCTGAATCACAATTTACATGATTGTATAAAGTGACTTACCTGTATGAGGTAGTTTATATGAGCTTTAAGGATTCTTTCTAAATCCCAGGGATAGTTTATCTGTATGTATGTCTTTACTCCTGCCATATCTTCTGTAATAATAAGTTTCCTATTGTGCTCTGTATCTTCATTAAAAATATTTCCTCTGATTTTTACTGATCTGATCTTATATTATATTTAATTTGTCTGTCCAGTTAGTTTAACTTTTTAAAGTAATAGTTTGACCCCATTATAGGGAGGTCACAGTGGTGCATCGGTTAGCGTTGTCACCTCACAGCAAGAGGTCCGATCCTTGGCTGGGGTGCCTTCTGTGCAGAGTCTGCATGTCCTCCCTGTGGTCGTGTGGATTCCCTCCGGGTGCTCCTGTTTCCTCCCACATCTCAAAGACATGCTGTAGATGGATTGGACACTCTAAATTGGCCCTAGGTGTGAGTGTGTCTGTGTGTGTGCCTTCCGTGGAAGGTTGGGTGCTGGGCTGGCAACTCAACGCCGTAAAAACTCTACTGCAAATCATGAGCAGACAGGTGATCCACTGTGCTGACCCCTAACTAGGAAAAGCTAGAAGAAGAAGTTTGACCCCGTTATATATTTTTTTTATATATATTTTATCTCTCATCTTAATTTTGTAACTTTTTTGTTATCAGAATATTTTTTTCTGACCTTGATATTAAACATGCTTCAATTTTTTTTACATTAAAACAGTTTCTATTTCAACACTTGTCAAATTTATTCTACCACCTTCCCATTATATGCTTATCTCCAGTTAGTTCTACACAGTGACTGTTCTGCTTCCAAATAGTCTGTTATTAATCTTCTGTGCCTTAATTTAGATTTAAAGGTAGCAGAATTTTCTTGCCCAGTGTTAAAACCCTGTGATCAATGCACACCAGTGGTGATAAAATGACATAAAGTAACAATCATATCCTTTAGGAACACAATATTTAGTATGGTCTGCTCATCCATAGCATTGTCGTCAATCTGCTACAATTATTGTTCCTGAACACACATTGTAAATAATTTCCTCGCTAATGCTGAAGGATCAATACTGATGTAGTCTGTCTCTGGTAAAGTGAAGTCCCCAGTTATCATTTTCATGATAATGGACTGGATTCCAAAAGATAGTTGCAGATAGTGCAGCATGTCCAATTGAACTTAAATTTGACAAAGTGATTTGAAGACTCTGTTTCCAAAATCTTCAGTGAGTACCATACTGCAGTGTAAGGAAAGGAAGCTATCACCCACGAAATCCCACAGAATTTGTATCAATACTGGAAAAAAATGCAGCATGCAGTGAATGAACTTCAACAGGCTGCGGCACTGCAACCCGTACAGGATGATATGGCAATGCACCTTAAAAAAGCAGCCGGCTAGACAGAGAACAAGGCTACAGTAAAGCAAATGTCACACCAAGAAATTATTGACAGGTACCGCTTGCACAGTCAGCTGGTGCAGGGTGTGCATAACATATGCACCCCACATGTGTGAGCATACATTGCGAGGTAATTCCATACCTCTTGAAACCAAAGTCTGTCTGAGTTTGAGTGTACTGGCATCTAGGACATTTCAATGATATTAGAGATGCTATAAGAGTGTCACAGACATCTGCCAGTCACATGTTCACACAATTCCTTGCAGCAATATGCATCAAGGTAGACGAACGTATTCATATCTCATCTACGCCTATGGAGCAGCGAAACATCATGCACTAGTTCTATAACCCATGGAACCAAAATCAGAAAAATACATAAATAGAAACGGAAGGCCACCTGTTAGGTGGTGTGTGCAGCAAATGGCAGCATAATAAATATCATAGTGGCATACCCTGGCAGTGTCCTTGATGCTGCCATGTGGAGGGAAATTGGCCTGAGGGCTGTGTTCCAACATGGTGAAATACCTGAGGGGCTACTACTGGGTAAGCACAGGAACATAGCTAGGATGTAAATGAATACATCCCTGTTAACATTATGCATGATAACAACATGTGTTCAACCTCCCAAAAAATACTTGACTGTAGGTATCCACTTGAGCTGTGGCTAATGACCCCATACAGAGAAACATCCATCTCTGTAGAGGAAGTTTATACTAGACAAGAAACACTACACATCATTGTATGGCATACTGAAAGTCAAATTCAGATGTCTGAACACATCCAGGGGTGCACTGCAATACACACCTGAAAATATAGCACTGATGATTACTGTATATGCCATGCTATGCAATATGGTAAAACCACACGTGACTCTTTGCCCGCTGCAGGTATGATTGACCTACCCCAAGAACTCCAGATGTCTGAAGATGACATTCCACAGCTGTTAGAGGAGCAGGAGCAGGAGAACAGAGGGGGCAGAAGAAACATGCGTGGGTGACATAGGGCATAACCGCGGCAGCATGGCAACATCTGACACACACCTTTGAGTCATGACAAGCTGCACATACAGACATACACAGATTAAACATTGATGTTCAGGTGTTGCCCCACAAAATAATCACAGATTGTGTCTAATAGAAATTACCCAGTAGATGTATAGAGTGAGCATCTGATGTAAAAACATAATCATAACATATTACAGTATGAACATATATAAAGTAACGATAAGAGGAACCATCAACTCAGACCACAAATGATGCAGGTATGCATACAGACTCATAGTGGTGTATGTGTACATGGCAGAAAAGGGACATACTTTTGTGAATCCCATCCCTATCTCTCAGCAAGCAAACTTTTAACTTAGAGTAGCTATCTCCCCTTATCGATGCTCTCCTGCCCTCAGCATGTGTGCTCCCCACCACCAAAGATCGGGAATGAGTTGATGCTCCTCCTACCTTCCAGCCTGAATAAACTGACCATTTTTAATCATCACATCTGAAACTTGGGAACCTTTCCAGATTTCATCCAGGCCATTAAACAGGACAGATACCTCCCTGTCTCAATAACCCACCAAAGATCAGGAATGAGATGACACTCCCCCTACCCACTAGCCTGAATAAACTTATCATTTTTAATCACCACCTCTGAAACTTGGGAACCTTTCCACTCTCCATCCAGGCCATTAAACAGAATGGATACCTTCCTGTCTCAACAACCCACAAAAGATCAGGAACAAGTTGATGCTCCCCCTACCCACCAGCCTGAATAAACTGACCATTTTTAATCACCACGCCATTAAATGGGATGGATACCTCCATGTCTCAACAATGTATGTGCTGGTGATGTTACTGTAGCCAATAATCCTGCTAGACTTTGCTCTCTGGGTTTTATTTTTATTCTTGTACAGAAATAAGGTCACTGCTGTATTTAGCTGAACAGTCCTTACCTCAGACTCAGCTAGGCCTGTACACGCACAATAGGGCTCTCGAGGGCATTTGTCTCCCCACTTTTCCCTCCCTCCTCTGCTCTTTTATTGGTTATGCTCACTTTCCCTCACTTTTCCCACTAGATGGCAGTGTAACTGCAAAATATACCAGCTCATCATAAGTAGCCAACTTCCACACCTTTCCTGAGACTCCTTTACCTTGCCTGCTCTGATCACTGCTTTTTAGGGCATAGGTGCCTGAACTTCCCTTGCTCTAATCTCACCATTCTCACTCTTCTTGTAACCCCCCCACTCTCCAAAAAAGAAAATGGTTTCAGTTACTGATTGTTTTCTTTGCACACATCCCCTTCATGTGAGACATGTGGACCACGCCTCCCAATGTGGATGTTAATAGCCATGTACATGGGTTTATCACGTAAATTCTGGACTACATATGCCCACACAGTTTATGCATGCACACACGCCAGTCTGTCCTAACACATAATAACTGGTGGTGCAGAGGTCACATGGTCACATACTACCCAGTAGTTAGTGACATACACCTGTACAGAATCCCACTGCTTTGTCAGAAATACACAACAGTTACAATGGCCTGGCAGCAGTATGTCTTGCAAACAACTGTACATAACAGCACACTTTGTAATTACACTAGGCTGCTAGGCATGTCACAAAGCACTGTGAAAACTACAGGCAGACTGCCACAACACCACTGGACTAAATTTTGTATGGGGGAATACACATGTACCTGCAATTATAGCAGGCTCTACACGCATGTCACAGCACAGAGTAACAGACACCTGTGAGAAAGTGCATATCCACAACCAATGTAAACACAGCCACATATGGTACACAAGCTTAATAAGACACTATATGGACTGTCTGATAAATACCATCCTCATATGCGCCACTCACACACTAACCCTACATACACTGAGTCATGACACAGTGTGGTCTGATGGCTGTCTGTGGTATGGGACACATGTGTGTCTGGCCCTACAGACATGTGAGCCAATAAGGTACCATACACTGTAGCAGCATGTAACATCAGATAGAACAGGACCAAGAACAATGGCAAGTACCACAGTCTGTGCACAGCCCAAGGTACGTATGCGCAATACACATACTGTCGGCAATCACCCTAAGTACACAGACCCCAGTACTGTACACACAACTGTAGAATGCCCAAGTTATGTCCTCAGAAACAACCCCTACTATACATAACATGTCTAGCAGTCTGATATCTGACTGGCTTGTTATCAGGTATGATGTCAATAAATAATGGTGTACAGAACATATGCACCTCTTACTGCATGACATATGTACAAAGGTTGACAGACTTGTGGCTGGAGCTATGAACACTGGCCCAATAGTGGCATGCTGTTGTGATAACCTCATACATTTACTGTCATACCAGGGTTTGTTGTGACATATGTCCTATGAGGGATATGAAGTCAGTAACTCTCATGGCTGTCACCATGTACTGACTGCAATCCTCACACTATGCTTCTGCAGTTCTCAGATAGGTGTTCTGTGAATAACACAAGAAACAAAGGCTTCACACACTGCCCAGTCTGCAGATGACCCTACAGATGGGAGTTTCCTCAGAAACATAACACTGTCATGACAGGTATTAAAACATGTAGACCAGCCATATCCACACACACCCTGTTAAACTGACATTACTCCAAATGCAGAATAGCAACACTTACATTCTGTAGTCATGTCTGGCACATCCACCTCCTGTCTGTTGGCCTGTTTCCACAGTGTATGCTGTTAGAGGTAAATCCCAAAACCATCTGTGATGCTGTTTTCCAGATCTAGGTCCTGCTCACAGTGAATGAAAAGGCCCAACGCCAACATGATGTTCCTAGATATTGGAGTGTGTTTCCATGCAACTGGCTATGGGAATGTTACCACAGCTGTTCCACATGCAATCAGCTAGAGGGAGGACAGCAATTCATGCAGAGGCCATCAGCTGATCATGAGCATCACTTACAAAACACAAGCTGCTGCCTAAGCAAAGCAGGTGTACTTCTCCACATCCACTAGAGGGGGGTGAGAGAGACAGACAGAGACAAAGTAAGTCAGGGAGGGGGTAGGAGAGTAAAACCTAAGCATGTTTGTGTCACACACCTACCAGTATGGGGTTTCAAACCCCTTACTGACTATGTATTGATATCACATGTCTGTAAAGTTACTGCATGCGCCACATAGCTTACATGTTGGGGAGCTGTCCAAAGGTATATGTGATGGTGAGTGACATCTGCAACAGTAATATAGTAGCAATATGATAGGTGTAGCACATGTGCCTGTCCACATGAACAGGTGTCAATGTCAAAACAGCCACACTCTATCAGGGACTCACACACATTGACACACTTGGCAGGGTCAGGAATAGACTTCCTAACTAGTTAGTTTGCCACAATAAGTAATGCGCAGGTATCACATCACCACAGGGGTTATCCGGAGGTTATATGGGCAAAGGGTATATGAAGGTGTCTAACATCAGACAGCATGTTTCAGTAGGCCTTTGGGAGTTGTAGTGAGTGTGAATGTGGTCAAAAGCATCATACACCACACACATAGACACAGGGTGCCAGTACTGACATGCATGGGTGCATTGCTTCACAGGTGTGCAATGGTTGACTGTGCCAGAATGATATACAAGGCCAGGTGAAGGGTATACCTTGGCATCAGGCCACATGACAGTGGTCTGCAGTGTGGCTCAGGGGTGTAGTGTCTGGATTAGCCCACACAGGTGGGTACTGTATTCACCATCCAGTCACCTGGGTAACTATTGTGTGTGGCCAGTGCTGTGCAATGCTTGCCATGTATGTGTCATATAGTACATGACATGGACGGTGTCTGGGATGTGCACACGTCCCACATGCATGTACATGTGGAACTGTACCTGGGGTGTCTGGCCCATGTTGTGTACACAGATTGTTATCATCAGATGTGCCAGTCCTGGCCTCATGTGGCGGGAACTGGTAATGGACACCAGGTTGAACCTGCACCTACAAAAGATAGCAAGATACAGGTATTTCCTGGTGTCAGTGACATCTGTCCATACAGGGCATGTGTTTAAGGCATGGTATGTCCTTTGTGGGTCACATTTGATGGCACCACAGTTGTTGCAGGCATCCAGTGGAGAACATAGTGAAGTTGCACTGTCTGCAATTACATGCCTATTGTACTGATGGACAGGGTGCCATGCCCTCTGTAGTCCACTGCAATCACATCATGGTACTACCAACACAGTGGTTGTTGCCTGGGCAACTGTGTTTGTGTATGAGACATGGGTTGAGAATGTTCTCTGGGTAATACAAGGGCTGCTTACGTTGTTCAGCAGGCCTTGATGTCACATGTAGGGGTATGGATTAGCACCCCAATCTATCAGCTATTTGATATCTGTTATCCTTGTAAGGTGGATATTGTGACATATAAGGCCACCATATAAATTTGCAAAACCCGCTTCACAATGAGTCCAGTTGTTACACACTCACAGCCACCTCCACACAGGATACGAATGACAAACACAGACACACACACTTGCCATGTCTGGGATTAGAACTCCTACCTAACTAGTTTATCATGCTACAACATTACGCTGTTATAGGATGCACCACAGAGATTACTGGAGTACTCCTTCCCCAAAGTTGTATTTCACTGGGAATAACATCAGCAGGTTTGCCAAAGTAGATCAATTGAAGTTGTAGTGACTGTGAATGGCCTCAAAAGCATTGTGCACCCTACACAAACAAACACACACACACACACACACACTCACACAAATATCCACACTTGCCATGTCTGGGAATAGAACCCCAACAGAACTACTATATCACACTACAGCATTATGCTGTTATAGGATGCACCACAGAGATTAATTGACTGCTCCTTCCCCAAAGGTGTATTTTAAAGTGAATGACATCAGCAGGCTTGCCAAAGTAGGGCATTTGAATTGTAGTGAGTGTGACTAGCCTAAAATGCATTGCTCCCTACACAGACAGAGACACACACACACACACACACACACACACACACACACACACACACACACACACACACACACAAATACACATGCAGTTGCCATGTCTGGAACTAGAACTCCTACCTAAGTAGTTTATCACACTATAGCATTACGCAGTTATAGGACATGCCACAGAGATTATTGGGCTATTCCTTTCCCAAAGGTGTATTTCACAGTGAATGACATCAGCAACCTTGACAAAGTAGGGCATTTAAATTGTAGTGAGTGTGACTAGTCTAAAAGCATTGCTCCTTAGACAGACAGAGACACACAAACACACACAGTTGCCATGTCTGGGATTAAAACTCCTACCTCACTAGTTTATTACACTACAGAATTACGCAGTTATAGGAAATGCCACAGAGATTACTGGGCTATTCCTTTCCCAAAGGTGTATTTCAAAGTGAATGACATCAGCAGGCCTGCAAAATTAGGACATCTGAATTGTAGTGAGCGTGACTAGCATAAAAGGCATTGCTCCCTACACAGACAGAGACACACACACAAACACACACAGTTGCCATGTCTGGGATTAGAACTCCTACCTAACTAGTTTATCACACTACAGCATTACACAGTTATAGGATGCACCACAGGAATTACTGGGCTACTCCTTTCCCAAAGGTATATTTCAAAGTGAATGACATCCGCAGGCTTGCCAAAATAGGGCATTTGAATTGTAGTGAGTGTGACTAGCCTAAAAAGCATTGCTCCCTACACAGACAGAGACAAACACACACAGTTGCCATGTCTGGAATAAGAACTCCTACCTAATTAGTTTATCACACTACAGCATTACGTAATTACAGAACACACCACAGAGATTACTGGGCTATTTCTTTTCCAAATGTGTATTTAAAAGTGAATGACATCAGCAGCTTGCTAAAGTAGGGCATTTGAACTGTAGTGAGTGTGAATAGCCTAAAAGGCATTGCTCCCTACACAGACAGAGACACACACACAAACACACACAGTAGCCATGTCTGAGATTAGAACTCCTACCTCACTAGTTTATTACACTACAGCATTATGCAGTTATAGGACACACACAAAGATTACTGGGCTATTCCTTTCCCAAAGGTGTATTTCAAAGTGAATGATATCAGCAGGCCTGCCAAAGTAGGACATTTGAATTGTAGTGAGTGTGACTAGCCTAAAAGGCATTGTTCCATACACAGACACACACACCAACACACACAGTTGCCATGTTTGGGATTAGAACTCCTATCTAACTAGTTTATTACACTACAGCATTAGGCAGTTATAGGACGCACCACAGGAATTATTGGGCTACTCTTTTCCCAAAGGTGTATTTCAAAGTGAATGACATCAGCAGGCTTGCCAAAGTAGGGCATTTGAATTGTAGTGAGTATGACTAGCCTAAAAAGCATTGTTCCCTACACAGACAGACACACACACACACACACACACACACACACACACACACACACACACACACACACACACACACACACACACACACACACACACACACACACACACACACACACACACACACACACACACACACACACATATGCCATGTCTGGGATTAGAATTTCTACCTAATTAGTTTATCACACTACAGCATTACGCAATTACAGAATGCACCACAGAGATTACTGGGCTATTTCTTTCCCAAAGGTGTATTTGAAAGTGAATGATATCAGCAGGCTTGCTAAAGTAGGGTATTTGAATTGTAGTTAGTGTGACTAGCCTAAAAGCATTGCTCTCTACACAGACAGAGACACACACATAGTTGCCATATCTGGGATTAGTACTCCTACCTAACTAGTTTATCACACTACAGCATTATGCAGTTATAAGATGCGCCATAGAAATTACTGGACTACCCCTTCCCCAAAGGTGTATTTCACAGTGACTAACATCAGCAGCCTTGCCATAGTAGGGCCATGGGGAGAGCAGTGTGTGTGCATGGGCCATAACCCATTCATCTAGAGGTAGACATACCACACTCAGGCACACACAGGTTTATATTCCGCAGGTACATGTATACAGCTGCTAGATGACTGCTGCCTTGTACAGTCATGTTGCACAGCTAGCACTAGCATCACAGAGTCTTTAATGCTGAGGGATACCAGTGGCTAATTTCTATGGTGAGTGACATTTACACATCATGTGGTTGTAGCCATTTGGCTTTGTGCTGGGTGGGACAGGCCTCATGATGGAAGGATCTTTGTATGTGTACTTTTGGCATATTATAGTGTGTTATCCTTGGATATGTGTGTGTATTCCTATACTATGTATGTGCAAAGCATCTCTGGTGCATACTGAGGAGTGTATGCACTAACATCTGCAACTGTCAGATATGTATGGTCCACTGTTGTTGGCAGACATAGGCTTCATTTGTTTAAGTGTGTGAGCATGCCCAGTATGCCCTTCTGTACTGAATGTGTGGATCCATTCCAGGTAGACTGTACTCCAGTGCAGACTTTTGTGTTCTACACCTACATCTAGCAAACTGTTTCTGAAGGATATCTGTCTATCAGTTGGCAATATGGGGTCAAACTGTGCAAGGGATAGTGGGTACTGTAGGTGATTGTGTCTGTGCTTCTTCTGCTACATGGTACTGGTGTTAGCAGAGATATTCAGACATGTGTACTGTTATACACTGTGATGTTTTATGTCCTCAAGTACTGTCAGGTAGACATTTTTGCTCGCAGTGATGTCCTGGGGAACACAGGGTGAATGCAGCTGTGGACAGTATTGTGATCAAATGCCTACATATTCCTGGAAAGTTATGCCATTCTGGAGGGGGAGTTGCAGACACTTGTTGCTGGGTCTGTGTAACAAGTTCAGCACCTGGGTACAGTGATGGCATAGGATCCCATACTTGTACATCCATTGACATGACAGTATGGCCTTATCTTGCTGTGGCAATACCTCACAGCTGTACAGATTCGCACAGGTTACCCAGAGGCAGGGGTCATAAATCAGGACATTACCCCTATTGTGGTGTATGGGCAGGTGTGTAGCCACCCATTTTTGTGTTTGCAGCCAGGGGTAGTATGTGCACACAGCTGTGTTTCGGACTTTGCACATTCCATGCTGCCCATGCTCCCACCCCCCCTATTATTCTATCCTCTTCCATACATTATGCATACAATCTCTGATATGTTCCCTATAGTTATCACCTCATCACATCTGTGTTCTGGTGTTGGTCCGCAGTACATGCAGTGGGACATGGTGGACATGTTACTGTGGTTTGTCCACATGGCCTTGCATATGGGTTATGTGGAGTGTGTTATGTTGTTATTTGGGTGCCCATGACATAACTTACATTGGCAGTACGAGGGAGACACAGGCCTTTGGCAGAAGCCTGTAGGCCATTTAGTCGTGATGCAGGCCAGCTGTAGCAAGCCATTGCATTCTGTCAGTCCTACAGTACCAGACTGCCATACAGTATGTTCCCCTGGGGTAACAGGGTAGGTGTGCTAGGTGTTCATGCCAATACTTTCTATCAGTATTGATCAGATGGTGTGGATTCTGGCAGGGTGCTGCTTACAGCTAGGGACACACCTGCATGGGACACCTGCACTGCATGCTGCATTCTTTTGCTATTGCCATACACAGGTGGGGGTCATATTGTACCCATTCCCAACAGCAGGGATAAGACCAGAGAGGTACCTGTGGGTGGTGGTTGGGTGAGCTGGGTGCATGTGTGCTATGGACACTACTTGCATCTGACTCACAGATATGCATGGGGCATTCCAGTTATGCTGGCTTCTGCAGGTACATCAGCTGTTTCTCAATACATCAGTCCTATCACCTTTGTGATCTGCAAGTGTTTGGCCAGACGACATCGGTATTCCCTACTACAAGCCCAGATAATGTGATGCATAGCTGTATGTACAATTCCAAGGGTGTGTCCATTTCATGGTTAAACATTATACACTGTATGTCTGGGGTACTTTTCCCTGTGTACTGCTTGTATATCTAGCCCAACAGTCATGCCATGTCCATCTTTCAGATGGTGACACATATTACTGCCATACATTTACAATGGCTTACTGCTAGAATGTGTTATACTGGAGAGCATTGTCTTTGGCACTGCAGTTGTGAGGACTTGGCCTTGTCATCGGCAGTAGTGGGCAATGGCCACCAGGTCATCCCTCAACATGCATACATACTGACCACTCTCACACAATATGAAACACACACCAACCTAACACACGCATACCTGCATATTGTACAAATGTTACAATCTATCCTGCTACCTTGGCCACCTCAGGTCATCTGCGCTCCACTGGTATTATACCTACACATACATGTTACTACATGTCTACGTCAGATTGGAGGGGGGGGCACACCTGACTGTTACTACATTTCTACATAGGATGGGGGGCCACACCTGACTGTTACAATGTGTTTACATCAGATTGGGAGGGCACACCAGACTGTTACTACATTTCTAATTAGGATTGGGGGCACAACTGACTGTTTCTACATTTCTACCTAGGGTTGCAGGGGGGCACACCTGACTGTTTCTACATTTCTATATAGGATTCGGGGGGCACGCCTGACACTTGTACACATTTGCTATGACTGTACTGGTATGTCAGGTACTCCATTTCATTCTGTATTGTAACCTATCATGCTGACTAGAGGCATATCAGTGTGCTACAGGTCTTAGGTTTGATTGACCTACATATCAGTTTCTGACTTCTTACCCTTCAGAACTAACATCCCACTGCCTGACCTGATGTAGTCTGTCTGTGTAGGCCAGGGGGGGAGTTACCCATAGCCATCATTCAGAGGCCTTAGCATGGCTTTTGCTTGTGTTTGTCTACACCTGTCCTGCTGGCTGAGACTATTGTTGGGTATGTGAACCTCCCTGACTGGCATGTGTGTGTCATATGGACACACATGTGGCCCAGCACATTTCTTGCAGTGGGTTTTGTCACCATATGTAGTACTGGCTACTATGGTGACACCAGTATTTGTTACAGATCACATGCTGCCACTATAGGTGCCCAGTATCTGCTGGCATCCCATTCAACCACCCGATTCCCTTGCATGCTCACATCCATACTGTAGATACAAGTAACAACACATATTACTCCATTCGGCAATTGGTAAGAAGAGTGACTTACCTTGTGGGTGTCTCAGTATTGAGGATGGTGCTGGAGGGCTGCCTATGTTGGATGCACATTGCACACTTCCTATACATGGTTGTGCACAGGTAGTGTCATCTTTGGCATCCCTTTTACTGAATGTGCGAGTCAGAGAGAGGTGTCATTCCCTGGGTCCCTCCTGTGTCAGTGTATGTGCTATGCATTGCCTCTTTGCCAGGGCCAGGGCATACTGGCCATGCCTCCTTCTGCCTACTGGGGCAGGCTCAGGTTGTTCCTCCTCCAAGTCACTCTGTGCCTCTGCAGGCCTTGGAATGGTGGGGGGCTGGGTGGTCCTGCCCCATGCTGTTCCTAATGCAGCTGTTTCCACAGGATCATATTGTGTAGCATGGCACATACGATGACAATTTGAGTACATGTGGCTGGGAAGTACTGCAAGGATCCACTGGATGTGTCCAGGCACTGGAACCATGACTTCAGCATCTCAGACACATGCTCTGTGATAATTCTGATCTGTGCATGTGCCTCATTATGGAGTTCTTGTTCAGGTCCAGTGCTTAACCAGCATCCCCCACTAGGTGACCGTGAGGGATGTCCCCATTGGCAAATCTCTGGTACAGCTGCATCAGATGCCAGATGTGGGAATTGTGATAGCTTCCAGGGCAGCCAGCACACACATTCATTATTATGCCTTGGCCATTGTACATGACCTGGCAGTTGAAGGAGAGGAAGCCCTTGCAGTTGATGTAGACCATACCCCTCTCACTGGGTGGTGCTTTGATGTGTATGTTCATGCAGTTTATAGCACCTACTACCTCAGGGTATTCTGCTATTTGGTGGAAGAGACACATATTGCTGGCCAACGCCTCATGGGTGTTGGGGAAGTATACGTGCTCATCGACAATGTGCTGACATGGCATCCAGGAACTGGTGGAGTACCCTGGATAATGATGCCTGTGAGATTCCCATGATATCCCCAGTTGAGCTTTCGGAGGTACCTGTGGCTAGTATTCCTAGGCCTACACATACCTTGGTATCCACTGGGATGGGTTCCCCTCTGTTAGTTCTGTGTGTCAGGCATGGCTGGCACAGCTCAACAATTTGCTGTAGGAGGTCCCTGTCCATCCTATAGTGCTCAACAGCATTCTCGTCCTCACCACCCTCACCCTCTTCCACATGTTGATGTATGATAGCTACTGCAGCCTCTATCATTTTGTTGTTTTTGTTTGTTAAAATTTCCCCACTTGTATACACCAGTGGTGTAGAATATGTGGGAAAAAACAGAGGGAAAGGTGTTTGCATAGTTTATAGTAGTGTTCTGGGCTGGTCTGCTGCCTGTGTAATTGGCTGATTCTGATACATTTCACCTGCTAGCTATGCTAGTTCTCCCTGATTACCTTCCTACTGCGTTTTTTCCTTCCCATTGCCTACCTGTTTAAGCCCAGGGTGCGTAGTGCAAACACTGTGGTCAAATGTGCACAGAGCTGCTATTTTCTGATTTACTTTTTTTTTTTCCTTTAAAACCTGATGTGCACACCTGCTTACGCAATGTAAAGAGTGCTAGGCAGCCTCAGACACACCCTCTTGCTTAGCTCTGCTAAGTTAAGGGCAAACCCAAGTCTCAGGGCTCCAATCTGCTTACAATATGCCTGACACACACCCCTATGATGTCAGCAAACTCCTAGGCTTGCACCTAGCTATTCCTGCACTTACACTGTTGGGTGCTGACTAGCATTGAGGGGAAATCTGGGATTCAGTATCATTCCCCTCATTTGCATAGGATTGTCTGCTGATGCACAGTTACAGGTCCCACACTGAGCCTCCCCCCTTAGCAACCATTATTCACTGGCCACGTTGTCTTCTGCCTGCCATTGAGTATAATGGCAAAATAGTGATTTTGGTTGGAATGCTTATTTCAGGTTTTTTTTTTTTCGCCCAGTCCCATTTGCATGCCACTACCCTATGCTTAAACAGCCAAAATCAGCTGAAAAAAATAAAAGTTATTTTTTTTAACTGTTTTGCATTCCAGTGGCCATATATTTGGTCATTGGCATGCTTTACACATATAAACCCTTTATTTGGAGCTGTCATGGCTCCATTTTGTAGTTTGCAAAAATGTACTCAGTTACTAACCAAGTACATTTCTGCACACTACACTAGTCCTGCATGGCCGGCTGACAGCTTCCTGGTTCACAAATTCACCTAATTTGCATGGTTTTCACCTGCAATTGGGGTAATTTGCATACTGGAGCTGCATCCATGCAGGACTAGAGCAGGAGCGCTCGTGCATGTCCCTGCAGCTTATTCCTGGATCACATGGTGGACATATTGCCTGCTGGAACTCCTGTACTGTTCCTGCACACCATGCAGGGCTTGCTGAATCCGGAGGAAAGACCTTATCTCCAATGATTTAAAATTAAAGCTTACATCCTTTACTATCCTTCCTTGTCCTTTATCAGACCATGATTGTCTTATGTTAGATATACAAACAGATTTCACAAAACTAAATACTATTACTAGAATTTCTGCCTATATCACCAAACTAAAAAACTTCAAACCATGGTTATTATCAGAATTAAACTTCTTAGAGACAAATAATCCTGAAACAAACATGTTTATGGTTTGGGATGCTCTAAAAGCATATGCTTATGGTAAAACTATAGTCTGGTATAAGAAAAAATTTAAGGAATGGGAATCGGGACCACAGAACCTACAATCTCAATTAACCTCCTTGAGATCTAGATCATCACAATCAAACTCAAATAACAAAAAAAAAAAGAAATAGCTGTATTACATATCTAGATATTTTGTCACACAAAACAAACTTAGCATTAGAAAAAAAAAGAAATGAAACTGTTATGCTCTTACTCCCCAACACATGTACAATTTGTCATTAAGAGCAAAATTACATTCCAAGGCAAATAATATCTTAAAATTATTATATGAATATACTAACAAGACAGTTTCTGATATCAGAGATATATTAGAAGCCTTTAGATATCATTTCACCAAACATTATAACTCTGATAATATAAACAAAAAAGTTACAGCCCAAGAATTAATCACTTTAAATTTGAAGGCTATCCCAGAAAATCTTAGTACAACTTTATAGCAATGCATAACTCCAAATGAAATCAAAAATACAATCAAAACCCTTAAACCTAACAGGGCTCCTGGCATAGATGGCATTATAGCAGACATTTATAAGCCTTTTCCAGATTCAATGATATCCTTACTTCATAACACCCTGGTTAATAGGTTCATAGCTATTTACTAAGCTAATGACCACAAGGGCCTTTTTAAGCCTAGCCATGCATCCCAAATCTCTGACAAGTTCTGATACCCTTGATAAGTGTAAGCATGGGCTTGGAAGATGAACCATTTACAGGTTAGCTGTGTTCTGTGTCCATTAGAGACATAGGTGCCAAATCAGGGATGAATTTCTGGTTTCCCATCCAATTGTCTAAGTTGCACTAGAACTGGCTTAGGGAAGAACTCTGCTTTCCATGAATGGGGAGCCTGTCTCATAGACAGGGTAGTCTCTGGGATACATACCTATATCTCCATCAGTTCCTATTTATATCACAGGCAAGGTTTAAGACTTTAGAAGAGGTAATTCTGGTGCTGCTTGTTTTGTGTATATGCAGAAGATCCATCACGGTGGGGTCTGACAATGCCTAGCATGCCAGGCATAGATCTCCCCTCAAAAGCCTGTAGGAGACAGAATACAGGGATAAGGCCTTGAGGCAGTCTGCATAGGGCATTTTATTTACACCCTGTATTCTTTTAGTGAGGAACCTTTGTGGATGTTCCAGTTGTTGGATATGCCTGGTTAAGTACATACCAAAGGAGCATTGTACTCATTGATAGTCTGATGAATGCCGAATACAGTGGAACAATGACTTCCTTGTACTAAGATGCCATACTTTGTTTATAAGTTGCGCAACATAGAATGATTTCCTCACTACTGTAGACATGTGATGGTCAAAGGCTAAATTACTATCTACATGTGTCCATAACTCCCTAACTACTGGGTCAACTCTAACGGGTGTGTTGTCAATATAATAGTTACCAGGGATGGATGACTTCCCAAAGGAAATTAGGCCCCTTCACTTCAAAGTGCATCCCATTAACCAAAGGCACCAAACAAGGTTGCCCTTTATCCCCAATATTATTTGCACTTGTCACAGAAATATTAGCATCATCAATAAGAAATAATCAAAAAATCAAATGCATCAATATGTTTAATTATTTATTTATTTGCATTTCTTTACCGGGAAGTCTACTGCGCCAGGGTAAGTCCATTTTCAGTAGAGACCCGGGGAGAAAAGCTCCAAAAAACAAAACTACAGAATCAAAATACAGAAATCAAGCAGTGATGATACCGAAAACTGCATTACAGAATAGGTGATACTAGTTATACAGATGTTACATTTTAAGTATGCAAGCCAAATAAAAATAGAATTGATGAAATGGGATAATAACGAATGTGTGAACAATGCAGTATTGCAGATTTGCAGTAGAGAGGGAGAGATGGAGAGCAGCAGATTAAAGATACTGAAAGTAAGGTACAGGCTGAGAGCTATTGTTATATAGGCATCAGGAGTGAATAGACGATATGGTAGGTAACTGATATAGGTGATTATGTGTGGCTACATGGCACATGTTGGACTTAGTAAGTAGGAAGCACTGAATGTGTATATAAGGAGTCTGAGCTGTAAGTGAGATGGGGAAGAAAAGTAGGAAGGCTAAGAATATTGGATTTTTTTATAGTCCATGTTGGTAAATGTACATAGCCAATGGGAGAACAAGTGTTGTTTCAGTGAAGTCTTAAACCATTCAGGGTTGCTAGTAGACCTAATTGAAGGAGGGAGAGCATTCCATAGTTTTGCTATAGCATATGGGTAACGCATTTGACTGGGGAAAGTTTAGGTTTTGCTACATTAAGGAGCATCTGACTGCAGTGGTTTATTTGAATGATGCATGGTGAACAGAGAGGAGAGGGCAGGACAACTAGAAGGCTTACAGATTAGCTTATGAGTTGTGGATAGTTGCATGTATGTTAGATGTTGGGGAAGTTCTAGACAGTTTAGATGTTGGAGTGATATGCAGTGGTGGAAGGAGTGTTTGGCACTGGTTACAAATTTTGCAAATTTTATTGTAGCATGTGTCCGGTTTGGATTTAAGAGAGGACTGTATATTAGTAAGGAGAGGTGAACCATAGAGCAAGGATGGAAGTAGAAAGGAAGAGGCAAGGGATAGTCTTGCTGCATAGGTGAGAAAGTGTTTGTGCCTGTACAGGATGCCTAGTTTCTGATGTTTTTTTGATGTTTGTGTTAATATGCTGGTCAAAAGTTAGGTTTTCATCTATGATGACCCCTAGAAGTTTGTTATATGGGACTACTTCAAGGCAAGTGTCGTTGAGTGAGTTGATGGTAAATTCATTTTTGGTTAGGGGTGTTATTTTTTGGGAGTGAATAACATGAGTTTGGTCTTATTAGCATTTAGGGCTAAATGGTTATTATACATCCAGGTTTCAGTGGAGATGAAAGCATTCTAGGTGAGTATAAGTAGTTCTGAAGTAGACTTGGCCATGCAGATGATGGTGGAGTCATCTGCATATTGGATAACATTAGCATGGGGTATGCTGGTATGGAAGTCATTAATGAAAATGCTGAAGAGCAGTGGACCTAGTATGGACCCTTGTGGAACTCCATTATTGATGTTGAGGAAAGGAGAGAGGGATTAGTGCCATCTGGTTGCTTGTTGTCTATCCGTAAGGTATTTGGAAAACCATCCTAGGGTAGGGGGAAGATATGCCTAAATTGTAGAGTTTGGTCAGAAGAAGAGGGTGGGAGACAGTATCAAATGCCTTGGAAAGGTCAAGAAGTAAAGAGGAGACAAGGTATCCTGAGTCTTGAGCATGGTTGACTGTATCCAACAAATATATAAGAGCAATGGTGGTGCTATGACTAGTTCTAAGCCCATGTTGGCTGGGGAGAGGAGGTTGTGGTGTCGTAGGTAGTTAAGCAGTTGGATATAGATAAATTTTTCCAGAATTTTGGAGATGGGAGAGAGGATGGCAATTGGACAGAAGTTAGATATATCATTAGTGTTTTCACCTTTGTGGAAAGGGAGGATAAATGCCTTCTTCCAGATGCTGGGAATGAGGGACTCTTGAATGGATCTGCTTATTAGTATGCCAATAGAAAAGGCTATAGTGTCTGCTGATTTTTGGAGGAATTCTGGTGGTAAGCTATCTGGAGCATTTGATCCAGGTTTAAGTTTAAGCAGGAGGTTTGTTTTGTTATGGTGGAGGTAGGTATGTGCATGAGAGAGACGTTTGCTCTTATTGTAGCAGATGTGTCTGAGGGCATAGGTTGATTAGTGGGAAGTTGGCAGTGAGGTTGACTATACTGTTTTGAAAGAATGAGTTAAAAAGTGTGGCAGTTTCAGCTGGGGCCATGTCTGGATCAGGAGAGGGATTATCACTTTTGCCAGGGTATAATAGAGAGTTTATGGACCTCCAGAACCTTTTAGGATTTTTCATATGGTCGTTTTGCAGAGTAAAAGTTGTTTTTTTTTTTTGTGACAAGTCGCTTTACTTGATTATGCAGTTGTTTGTATTGAGGAAAGTCTGCAGGGTTTTTCTTGTATGCCATAATTTCCAGGCATTATCCCTAGATTTCATAAGTTGTTTGGTGGGTTTGGTAAGCCAACTGGCCTGGTTGGCTTTGACTCTCCTGTGTCAGAGAAGAGCAAGATTGTCGAGTACATGGAGGAATGATGAGTTAAAGAATTCAACAGCATCATTCAGTGGTATGACTTTAAGTTGATGCCAGTTGATATTTCATAAGATATCATTAAAGTTAGTTGGGCAGAAGTGAAATAGGTCTCTGGTATGCCTATAGTGGTGTATATTAAGCAATGGAGTTGGTTTGCGAATTATGTATGTCGGTATGTGATCACTAATACCATTAAGTAAAGTGCCAGTGGAGGAGATTTTACTAGGGTCAGAGACAAGGACCCAGTCTAATATTGAGCCATTGTTTTTGTTGGGTCTGGTTATGGTAGCAATGAGTTGGGTGTACTTAAATATCTTGATACTGTTTGTTGGGTGATGATGTATATCTAGCCAGTTAATATTCACATCACCAAGTATGAGTGTTTTGTTCTCTATATTTTTGGATGACCCTGGCTAGTATTTCTTCAGGTTTTAGGATACTGTTACCCGGGGGGGGGGATATATGTGACCATAATGCAGATGCTTTTACTGCTGTTCATTTTCAAGTAGGACATTAGTATTTCAGCTGTAGAAAATGTGGAAGTGGGTTTATTATATGGCACAATATTTAAAGTATTACTGTATATGAGAGAAATGCCCCCACCTTTTTTCTGGGCCTATCTGTTCTCAGGCAACAGAAACCTGATGGGAGGAATTCAGAGGTTTTAATATAAGGTTTTTGCCAAGTCTCCATTGCTGCTACCATATCTGATGTATAGCGTTCAATCCAGGTATGCAGATCTGGAATTTTGTTTCTGATGCTTTGGAGGTTGATGGTAGTGAGGTTAAGAGTTTTGTGACAGTTCTTGTGATAAAGAGGGGAGTGAGTGCTCCCAGGATTGGGGTGAATGTCATTGCATAGTATTAGGTTGTGGTAAGTATGTAAGGAATTAGTTATTTGCAGATGATATTCTGCTTACCTTAGAAATAGACACAATAATAAATAACTTTCAAAAAATTTCAGGCCTCCACTTTAATAAGCAAAAATCTAAACATATTATTCTTAATGACAAAGGGAAATCTCAATTTGTTAACCAAAACATCATTGGAGAATATGTTAATACACTAAACTAATTAGGGATAACCGTATGCAAAAACTTGGAAAAAATAAGAGAAACAAATTATAAAAAACATAATATCTCAGGTAAACGTATATAAGCAGCTGAAACAATATGTTTTTTTTTTATTTGAGGATGAACCGCAATTGTTAAAAATGACTCTCCTTCCAAAAATGTTATATATTGTTCTGGCTCTAGACACCTATCCTGGAAATAATTATATTAAACTCATAAATAAAACTTTATTAAACTTCTTATGGTACCGAAACAAAAATAGGATTGCGTATACGCACCTTGTTAGATCTTGGGATGGTGGTTTAAGATTCCATGACTTGGAAACCTATATCAAAACATCATTAATTAAAAGTACATTAAATTGGATTGATCCAAATTACAACTCAAATTGAAAAGATCTCCCTATAGCTATAATACAGAATAAAAACTTACTCCCTGGGATTCATGAAGCTTGCGCCAGGTGCCGGAGTAGCATCGGCGATCTAGAGCCAAATATGGCTGCCGAGCGATTCAGGTACGAGCTATTTCCACATGCACTACCAGTGTACGCCAAAGCTGCGCAGCTCCCAGTGCATGTATGCTAATTACCCCATGCGCAGCAGAGTAGCATGCAAATGAAGGTATATAGCGATTCATGAAGTGGTGCAGGCGTAGCATAAGCATGAAGAAATGTAAACCAAAAAAAACAGTTTACATTTTTTCAAACATAAAATTGGAGCCATGAAAGTGGACCAAACTTACGTATTATAATGTTAATATATGCCAATGGCTAAATATATAGCCAATGGCATAAAAAACATGCACAACACATAAAAAATAACATTTAATGTCATGGCCACACTAACGCAAAGTAAAACCGCAGTGCATCTGTGTGCAAATGGGATCACAAGGTAAATATGTTTAGATATCATAAAACTGCAATGTAACGCAATTCATGAATTCCCCATAATAGTCAATGGCACGCATGCTACAACACAACCATGGTACAAGGGTTGCTAAGGGTCTGTGACAGTGTTCTGCGAGGTAACTAAGAATTAGTAGTCAATGCCATGCAAATGAGTCAAGTAATACTGAACTACAAACACCCCGCTGGCGTAAGGATGTACCACACAGCGTAGCGGTACAACACCGAGGATTGGCCTGGAGGTAAACATGACATCAAGAGAGGGGTGCGCCACCGTAGCTGTAAGCACATTGGATCATTGCTAATCCGGGTTGCCTGTTGCTAAGCAAAGCCGCAGGATGGGGGTGTGTAAGTAGCCATAGCTTTGCCTAGCTGAGAGCACAGAAGGTAACCAAAAGTGCATGTGAACGTGGATGAAAACGCACTCGAAACCCGGTAAACGGTTGTGCATGGCATGCACCACAGCTGAAACAGGAAGGATATGGGAAGACAATAAGGAAATGCTGCAGCATGGTAATTGGAGTACAAATGAGTAATTAACACCTAGGAACTCACAGTGGGCCATTGACAACAGCTAACAAGGCTGCTAGCAGCTACCTGCAGAACAATAAAGGGGAGGTGCTGTACAGCAAAGAAAAGAGAACTGTCACAGCAGAACAAAGTAAACTTGCAGTAGATCAGCTACATAACACATTTCCTAACACAATCCTGGGTTGTGAAAGTACAAAACAAGAAACCTCGCAGCTGGATGCATGCCTGACAATGGGAGGGAAATCGGGTTGAAAAGTGAAGTAAAGGGCAATAGATAAATCACTGCAGCCAAGCGTAAGTCAACACCAAAGGCCCCACAATAGCAGTACCTGCTGTAAAACCAATAATTAAGATACCCCACAGCTAGAATCGCACATACACTCCCAATTACACCAGCATCATCCATTGCACAATATTATAAGGTGTGAAAGCCCCACACACACACTTGTGTATTCCCAGACACTCTGTATCATTGGTATATACAGACTGGGAACATTTAATATGTACATGTTAGGGGCTGCCATAGCTTTAATTCACCAGCATGTGTTGCAGACTGATGGTGGTGTGAAGGATGATGCTGACAACCATCTCTGGCACTGGAGGAGGAGAAGAGTGTTCAGACCCAGGGTTACCTACCAGGGGCTACATGATCTGGAGATAGTAGAGCATTGCAGGGTGGGCAGGGACATCATGCAGCAACTTGTTGAGCTGTGCCAGCCACGCCTCAGAGCCAGAAGTAACAGAGGGGAACCCATCTCAGTGGACACGAAGGTGTGTGTAAGCTTGAGAATACTAGCCACAGGTACCTTCCAAAGGCCAACTGGGGATATCATGGGGATCGCACAGGCATCAGCATCCAGGGTTCTCCATCAGTTCCTGGATGCCATGTTACCACATACCAATGAGCACATATACTTTCCCCAAACACAGGAGGAGTTGGCCAGCAATATGCATCTCTTCCACCGTGTGGCAGACTACCCAGAGGTACTGGGTGCAATAGACTGCATGCACATACACATCAAGTCACCACCCTGTGAGCATGGTAAGCGCTACATAAACCATAAGGGATAGCTCTCCAGCAACTGCCAGGTCATGTGCAATGCCCAGGGCATTATCATGGATGTGTGTGCTGGCAATCCTGGAAGCTATCACAACTCCCACATCTGGCATGCCTCACAGCTGTATCAGGTATTTGACAGGGGGGACATCCCATATGGCCACCTGGTGGGGGATGCTGGCTATGCATTGGAACCATGGATGATGACTCCCATCAGAAATGAATACACAGCTATGCAAGAACACCATAATGAGGCACATGTAGAAACCAGAATCATCATAGAGTGTGTGTTTGCGATGCTGAAATCACAGTTCCATTGCTTGGACATATCTGGTGGAGCATTGCAGTAGTCTCCAGGCACATGTTCCCACATCTTCATAGTGTGTACCATGCTACACAATATGATCCTGCGGAAATAGTTGCAGCAGGGACAGAATGATGAAGGCCCTCACAGCCCACCAGCATTGCCAAGGGACCCACAGGCACAGAGGGACTCAGAACACGAACACACTGTGCTAGCCCCAGTAGGCAGACGGAGGTGTGCCTGATATGCCTATGCCTTGGCAAAGAGGGAACATATAGCACACACACTGACAGTGTAGGCACTCATGGACTGACACCCTTCTCCACCTGCACACACAGCAAACATGGATGGCACACACACATGACCACCTGTAAATTGTCATGTATAGGTGGTCTACTGTGTGCATCCTACATAGGTAGCCCTCAACTATTGTACACACAACTGCCATTGGCACAAGGTAAGTCAATACCTGAACAATAAATTAAGCTATCAGCATGTGTCCATACTGTACGTAGAGGTTCATAGATACATAGGTAGGTACATGCCCAACTGCCCGAGGCCAATCATAAGCATAGGCAAAAAGTGTCTGCTGTCACCACCCCATCGACTAACTAACTGTCCCTCTGTGGAGCAGAGCCAAATTGCGAGATCCCTGGGGTGTATCCACTGTTCCCCACCCACTCTGCAAGGATTCCCTGGAGTGTTAGTGAGGGGTTTTGTATAATGTAATCAGGGATGTGGTTCCAAATAATGGGGAGTATCCCTGACAGGAATCTTCTCAGATGTTTACATGTTACATAGTATACCTTAAACACAGCTTGCATATATAAGTAGCATTCCACAGAATAATAAACATGTGGAACACACAACCGCTGAAATGTGCGTTAATCACCCTTGCACTAGCAGTGCCTGCTCTGAAAGGTAAAATATCACTGCCAGGATTAGAACACACAACCATGTACACAATCTTCACAATAGCATATCACTAAGCTACCTGAGATGTATCAATGGCAGTTGTGTATACTGACAGGATAAAACACAAAAGGAAGGAATGTGTGGAAATAGGACAAACCGGCATGTACCCAATGAAAGGTGTATGTTTTATATATAGATATATATATATATATATATATATATATATATATATATATATATATATATATATATATATATATATATATATATATATATATATATATATATATATATATATATATATATATATATATATATATATACATCAACACACACATATCTATATATATATATATATATATATATATATATCTAGAGAGGGAGAGAGAGAGAGAGATATATTGATATATGGGGATATACATATATATGTAGATATATAGCTAGGTTAACAACATCTACATAACCATGGAGGTACATATAAATGGGATACCTACCACATACTGACTGCTTGACATACCGATGCACGTAATCACGAGGCTTAAAGTCCGAAAGAACACAGTACCGAAACACCAGATGTGCGAGGTTTAAAATCACGATGTTAAAGGACAGTTAGTCAGTGCTACTGGTGTTGCGGTTTAGGTAGGTTACTGTGTGTAAGTGTGTTTCTGAGGGCTGTAGTGTGTGTAAGTGCGTGTTCTGAGTGTGGTGTGTGTTTCTGGGGGACTGTAATGTGTGGGTGTGGGTTAGCTTTGTGCCATATAGGAGATAGAATATTAAAGTGGGGGGTATGGGGGGCACAGATAACCACATGGGGGGTGTAGGGGGGCTTGCCCACCTACTCATACGTAGTGTAAGATAGTTTATTTGGATGTGGTGGGTAGCAGTGTGTCTGTGTGTGTGTTCCCTGTTCGTGTTACTTTCACAAGTTACTGTCACTGTTGGTAATGTGGGGTATGGGAGTCTGGGCCCGGTACTGTGGGCGTCAGAACTGTGTGGTTTCGGGATTCCATAGGTATCCCGTATACAGCGGTTGAAGTGTTCATATATGAGTATAACATTGACCATAGCAATCACACATTCCGCCACAACCAACCTTTATGAACAAAGGATATGGAGAATATATGCCTATACACTATTACAAATATGTGCTATGGACATGAGCCAATGATAGGGTTACCACCTGTCACACTTTGCAAGGGACAGTCCCTCTTTGGGCGGTTGTGTCCTGACCAAATATATTAAACGTGGCAAATGTCCTGAGATTGTAGGACATAATTATGCCCCATATGTAATGTAATAGTTGCATACAATAGTTCTTTCTGTATCTAAAATACCTACATGCTACAAGAAACAGGATATGCAACTAAACTGCTACAAGAATTGGCTTATATTTAGGCAAGAAAGGAAAGTTCTATCCCTTGTACTGACCGTGGGTTTGTGTCGGCCTGTAAAATCTGATGTGTGTCCCAAAAATGTCCCACTATGGCCATATGAAAAGGAGGCAACCCTAGCCAAAGAGGATCAGTCACCAACACAACTACAATGACTGCAAATAACTATGACAGAAGTACACAGCTTTCATGTAGCAGCACTTTATTACATTCTGATGTATTGCCAAAAGGATTCAAGGACTAACATCACCTGCATGCTATACAGGAACCACTTAACAGTGCCTTAATGAATCAGCCTGCAATTACCATAGTATTAGTCCACTAAAGGATAGGTGTTCAAATAGGAAAGGAACCCTCACGCACATATCGATTATGTATAAAATCAGTTCCTACACACCTGCATCTGCTATGCACACCCACCAACATTACCCCCACACCCAAAAGAAATTACAATACAAACCATAATAACATCACAAATCATTCACTCACTGTACAACATCTGCAGAAGCCTTAACATACCTTGTCAGAGACACACTAACATGGCCCTATGTGAAATAGTTGCTGTTATACAATGGAACAGTTGCTGATGTTACAGGGTTTGTTTGCACTAATCTCGTTTCAGAGAGTTGTGTGTACACCGGGAAGTGTTACCAATTACTGAGTAACAGCACAGTATGATACACATGTACACCAAATCAAGGATGTCTGGTGAGCACACTGTAAACCACATAACAGTTCATGCATAGCCATACAGCCTTGAGCTGCCCAAACATCCTTGCCAGACTGAAACATCTGCAGAAGTATCAGCTACAAACAAACCCTGCATAAGTAGCAATGTTCTGAAATATAACAGCTGTACTCACATGTAGAACAAAATCATCTAGCCATTACACACAATCCACGGAAGTCATGAAGCTAATATATCGCTGTCTGTCTCCATATAGCTGTTGAAATACATCACAAACAACACATCCAGGCCGTCTTCCTCGAAAGTAAGGCAAACAGACAACGCCCAGAAGGAGTACTCAGTTATACACCACTGTTGCCATGGTATCGGCTAATGGAGTAGCTGCACAGCTGATGTGCATCTAATTAACTACGTTGGAACACCAATTGGTGGTCAGGATAGCACATGTTACCGATATTTAACTAGAAAAGAATGGCTTATCACACATTCAAACCATCCGTATATACCAGCAGAATGTTACAAAGAAGATTGAAACACAAAACTGAAAAGGATTGAATCAACAGTCAATGACACCTCGTGTTACTAATAAGGTATGTAGAACACTCAGTATGTCTGTGTATTTAGTACCTGTTCTGTAATATTTAAAGTGCACGCAATCCATATAGTGGAAACAGTTATCTTGTAGTGATGTATTGTTGAGCATAGTAATGCTTGTAGTATTTATGTGTGTACTGCTGTAGGTCACAAGGCAAACACCGCATACACCACAAGGGATGCTACATAAGGGATATGAACACAAATATTCCTCACCACCCGCTGTCAGTGGTAGGGCTGGTCCAACAAGTATGTGCTATAACAGAGGATAGTATATGTTAATATATTGTAACAGTAGCCATAGGTATGGGTGTATTACTGAGAATAGCATGTCGAAGGTTGGCCCACTGTGCAATTATGATTTGCATTGTGGGATATTGTGCCAATAACTGTGTAATGTACAGTATTGTAGGCAGATATGTATTACAAGTTACATAGCATTACTGTTATGTTAGGCAAACATTAGTTATGTCTATTGGCATTTACAATACATAATAACAGGATACATATGACTTGTAGTCACCCGACAGTTTAGCAGCATGATAGCAAAGTAAAATGGAAGAGCTAGTTAACTATCCATGCACATAAGACATGTAATAAGTGCAAATGTAGGTACTAGGCTGTCTTGCCAAGGGTATTTATAAGCCTAGCTAGAGTGTGTTGGCTTTCGCCACCCCCATAGGTTAGTTCCCTGTGCCTCTGAACAGCAGAGCCATTAGTTCCATGTGCCTCTGTCCAGCAGAGCCACTGCAGTGATCCCTGGGGTACATGTCTGTCTCCCATCCACATGTCAAGGTTTCCCTTGAAGAGTGCTAGTGAGGAGCCCTGCCTGATGTACACTGGAATCATGTTCCAAAGCATGGGGAGTGTCCAGGTCAGGAATCTATCCGTCCAGCATGTCCTAGTCATTGTTGTGGTTAGGTGTATATCCTTAGAGCATGTGGCTCTCAGGGGCCTCTGTTTAGGTGGAGCATATCCAGCAATACTGGGTTGGACATGGGCCTTATATGTCAAGTAGAGATCACCTGTGAGTATGCAGTATGCAACCGAGTACAGCTGTAGTTTCTTAGTTTGGGCTGCATAGGTCATCTGTTTGAGGTCAGTAATCCTCTTGGTGTGGTGCTGTTGTGGTCTTCCAAGCTGTTGCAGTTGTCTTGTAAGGTATATCCCAAATGGGGTGTTGTATCCCTTAATGGGTCTAATAAGTCATGAGCAGAGGCACAATGGCCTCTTTTGATCTGGATGCGAACCCATTAGAGATTGGGGGGGGCACGTAGAGGGATATTCTAACAACCTTGTCATTATGGGTATCGAAGGAGAGATTGCTATCTACTGGGGTTCCCAGATCCCTTATTACCTTTTCTGTATGTAGGGGACTAGCACCTATGTGGTAGTCTGCGGGTAATTAGTTATATCCAAAGGGGATGACTATGCACTTTTCGGCATTCAGCTTGAGGCCATGATATTGACACCAGGTATCCGTCTCAGTTTGACCCTTCTGGAGGGTGTCTGTAACCGCTGGGGAAACAATTATGTCCGCTAGTTTGCAGTCGTCTGCAAACCTTTTCAGCCAAAGCCCTCCTGTGCTTGCCTGTATGTCAGAGAATTATATACTGAACATGAGGGGTCCTAGGACTGAGCCCTGGATGATGCCACTTGTAACTGGTATACAGTCGGACCTAGGGTATGCAACTCCTACTGTGTGAGTTCTGTCCATGAGCCACTTTGCAAACCATCACATGACATAGGGGTTAATGTTCAGGTGGATGGGTATGTCAATAATACCAGAATGAGGAATGGTGTTGAAAGCCTTTGAGAGATCTAGGTAGGCTGTCTGGACCTCGTTACCCTCATCTAATGCCTTGGTAACTGTCTCTAAGAAGTCCACCAGGTTTAGGAGGCATGGTCTGGCCTTAACAAAGCCAAACTGGGAGGGGTCAAAGGTTTGGAGGTACCCAATGTCTCTGTGACTGAGATCCATGATGATGTGCTCCATAGCTTTGCAGACCAGGCTAGTCATGTCTATAGGGCAATAGGTCCCATGTTCCATTGTGGTGCCATCTTTGTGGAGTGGGATAACTGTTGCTGTGTGCCATTCAGGGGGCACAAAGCCCAATGGGAGGCTATTATTGAACATGGTGCGTAGGTGGGGAGCCAGTATGTTCTGAAGTTCATGTAAAACGCAGCCTGGGATGTTGGCTGGTCCCATGGATGCTGTGATATTGGCTTTAGAGTGTGCAGCTTTTACCCGTGTAGTTGTGAGTACAGGGACTCTGCACTCTTCCTGTATAGATATGAGCCCTTCAGGGGTGAGAGGGGGGAAAGGTAGCACTGAACCTATCTGCCAGGATGTTGGCAATATCAGTTGATTCTGTAATGTTCGTGCCTTTGTGCTGTAACTCAGAGCAGATCTGGGTGTTGACATCAAGATATATGACATAGCTATAGAATCCTTTGTGGTTGTTGTTGGAATTAGTGTCAGTTTTGTTTTCGTAGCTAGCTTTGGAGGATATTATAAGGGATCTCACCTTCTTACTGAGGCTGACCAGGGAGCTCCTCCATGCATGGGATTGTACTCTCTTTTGCAACAGTGTCTTCCTCCTGTTGTACAGTTTGTTTATGGCAGGGGACCACCAGATTGGCTTCCTTAATTAGGAGTATAGCATCTTGGTTCTGTTTGGGATAGCACGATCCATGCACTCGTATAAGTGCTTATAGAGTGCATTTGTATAGGATTCAGCAATTGTAACAGTATTGTCAATCTGCATGGGTGTCATGACGTTCACCACGTCTGTCTTAAGAAGCATGAAGTTGGCTTTGTAGATATATTATACTGTGGTTCCCTTAATGGTGGGTGGGGGCGGGATGTGGATACCAATGGTGTTCAGCTCATGGTCGGATCGGACGAACGAGGAGTTGACTTCAGGTGTGGAACACTGGTCACTCATGTTGGTAATGCCTAGGTCTAGGATATTGTTGCCCCTGGTGGGTGTGTGGATATGTTGATCCAGGGCATTGGTGTTTATTAATTCCAGAAAGCATTGAGCTAATGAGTTGGTACATGAGTAGTTTTCTCAGTTAATGGTGGGGTAGATTCAGTGAGACTATGTGATGTTGGTGCGAATGGTTACCTTCTCCACATGACTGTCAGGGTCAGGCTTGGTTGGAGAGAGCTTTACCTCCAGTTTGACTAGATAAGTGCATCTCTCACAGGTTGTACTGTTGGGTGGTAGGTGGAGAGGGTTGTCTGTGTACATAAGACAATGTTTACATTGCCTCAAGATGTCCAGATTCATCAGATAGACAGGAAGGAACACTGGCAGCTGACCCTTGGACATGCCTGAATATAAAACTAATTTCCCCTAGATAAGTGAGGAAAGTGAGTGCAAGAGCTATTTTACTCTAAGCAAGTGAGAAAAGTGTTTACAAAACCTGTGTACCTCTAGCTAATTAGTAAGATTGAGTGCTATAGTAATTAGTAGCTTACATAGTGCTTACAAGTTCTGAACAAGTGCTGGGCATGAATATGCAATCCAGATAGGGTCTTGGATAACATAAACACACTGTCCCCCCCAACAGGTACACAATCATATATCCATGTACACCACAGAGCCCCTGTACCCACAACTATGCAGGTACAAGCTGCACTCAGGCTGCATGGGACCTGTCCACATCACAGGTTGTATCATACACATATGGCAAAACAAGTTGCTTTCCACTTACACATCATGTAAAACATAGCTCCATGGCAGGCTGTGTACACACTGAATGGTGCACACCAACAGGTACCACAACCCACAAAGGGGGAGACACCACTGATAATGGGAAGTACTACACTACTACCCTGCTGAGTCTGGTCTGAAAGGCCATGAACCTTGATCAAATTATTTGATGTCAGCAGTACAGATGTAGATGACAGTAAGGTTGATTTCACACTGCATATCATAACCTTGCCAGGTCATAGGACATCATCACCCGTACTGTGTTCCACCTGCACTCGGTATACCAGATGTACATTCCTATGTCACAGGAGTGTTTTGCAATGGGACTGCTGGAAGAACCAACACTACAGAAGGTTTCTGAATAATACATGCTCATCACACCAGTGTCAGCTACAGTAAGACAGGGTTAATTAACTGTATTCCCCCTCATTGTAGTCCATACCACACAGACAAACAGAAGGCATCTGTCTATTGAAGTATGCAAATGACTATGACCTAGGAGCAATAGCTGACTCAAGAGTGTTGTGGACAACATACAGAAGGGGCTTTGTGGGTGAGGTGTGTGTGACATATGGCCACAATCTGACAGCTACATATTGCATTGTCACCCCTATGTTAATAACCCTGTACCCATGAACTACCACCTAGGCAGCGGTCAACATAATGGACACTGTGTGTAAGGGATGCAGCTGGGCAGTTGTCTTTCCTGTGATAGCTACGTCACCACACCTGTCAGGTAGTCATATGTGGCAACCCTAATGACAGGGTGCCATCCATGAATATAGAGATCATTGTCGAGCCATACACAACACTCAAGTGACCCATATCAGATCACATATTTCCTTTAAGAGGTATTGGCCATGTGCAGATGGCCTAAACCAGCCATCCCATTCCCCATCTCCACTATGTAGCATGATGCATACCCTGAATAAATCCATGTCCAACCCAGTGATGTTGGACATGCTACACGTACACATCATGATCTCAAACACATACTTCATGGACATCCACCTTCCACATGATGGACAGATTCTTGTCCCATACATTTTACATAGTCCTGCCATACTATGCATTCCTGTCCGTCAAAGCTGCACATCTCTCCCGTCTCAGACATGGTGTGATGACCGCATGGTAAATGTATCATTAACCCTGTGGATCAGTAATGTGGCACTGCTCCACCTGGCCCCAGAGACCTGCCTGTCGGCTATAGCCAGGTAACCTTTCATCCTAGATTCATACATGGCCCATGGCATATAGCCTACTAGTTGACTTTGACTGTACATGCTATAGTTGATATCCATCCCTGCAAATACCATCTGGCTAGCCAGTGTCACATGTGTATCACATGTGCAACACAGGTGATACATGGTAGGATGTTGAATTGCTGTACAGTGCCATGTAGATGTATATGGCAGAACACATACATGTAAAACCTTATGTGAGCAAGTCTGCAGGGTCACAGGTCATGTCTGTTAAGGCAGTGTAAGTCTTTATATGTGACATATACACAGCATCAAGGTCGACTACATTAATGTGGACACATCCAGCCATGTGCTGATAGGTAGGAACACCAGTACAGGCAAACAGACATGCCCACATCAAGACAGAATCCACATGGAGTATGAGCAATGTAATCAGGTGACACACACACATATATGGTGATAATATCCACTCACCATTGAGTGTCACGTGTGTGACACAAACATGTCAGTGTCATGTAGATTTTCAAATACAACTATTTAATCGTAATAAATGCGATACACATGTATGTTCAGCTGTAGCTCTGTATGTCTCTGTGAGTTACTGTGACCTGTTGCCATCATTATATCTTACAGGTATGCCACGTGCAAGGCTACCCCCTTTTATCCACTTGGAGGATGAGGCCCTCATCCCATACCTACATGACAATCATGATATCCTGTTCAGCCATGTGCCACAGGATGCACAGCAGTGGGATGCCCTGTGGATGGAACTTCACAGGAGGGTTAATGATATGGGTGGCCACAACCGCACATACCTGCAGGTGTGCAGACACTGTACAGACCTCATTAGATGGGCGAAACAGCATGCAAATGCAATCGCCAGGGAACAAGGTGCAACAGGTGGTGGACCACCAACCCAGCCCCCACTCACATGTACCGAGGAGCTACTGGCCAACTTGGGGACACCCACATAACCACATCCACAGGCCTTAACCGATGTTGTGGAGGGTGGGTGTGTCTCAACCACTGAGCCTGGAGTTGCCTGGTAAGTCAGTACTGCACCTATAAGAACTACATTTCATATAGTTGCATGTGTCACTGTACAATATGTAATGTAACATCATATGCAAGGCATGTATACACACATGCCACATACTATTGTATGCTACTCTGTGTATGCACACATGTGCATACACCATAGTATAGTCTAATGTACTGGTGTATGTGTTAACATGCACATTGCACCCTGTAGCCATCATACAGACGTGGATAATGCTCATACTGCTGTGTTTTTCCTATTTAGGTACCTCTGGCATTCTGCTGCAACAGCAGCCCATTGCAGGTGAGATTGTTATTATTTATCAGGCGTCGTAATGCACAGATCTATCTGCCATGTGGCCATTTACAACATGTACACATAATGTATGGTCCTGTCACAATATACAGGTCAGACCTGCAATGCATCACAATGCCTACCCCTGTGCAACACTTGCAAACTACATAAATCGCCTCACCAACATGAATCCTCACAAACTGTCATTGCCAGATGTGCGGACAGCTGTGCATACAATGGTGGAGGTGCTGTTCACTGTAGGGACATGTACGACAGATCAGAATGACACATGTGGGGAATACAAACAGTACTACACAGTGGGATGGAGTATGGCCAACCCACAGTATTCACTGGTGTGGATCATTGCCCTGCTATGAATGTCACACAATGTGATGTGCTATCTTGAAATGTCCATGACATCTAGTGGCCTGGCTGCAACACTGCCTAACTAACCTGAAAACATATCCCACATACCACCCTTTGTCTGCATAACCCTGTCGTCAGTGGAGCATATGACATCTATGGGTTTATGTCATATGGGACAACACAGACATGTGAAATAGATGCCCGTCACAATAATTTGGCCAACACATGTACACACATGGCCACGGAGGATGGCCAGAGACATGAAGCAACACACACAGTACACATGATGTGCTTGTGTGTACACCCTGTCATGCAATGGCTACACATGGTCCAACTATGGCCTTTGTGAAATGGTTATATTGTAGATGTGGAACACTAGACATCCTACAGGCCTGTGCACACCTTGTGTAGGCATGACATCAATCCACCACATAAGATGTGTTGAACATCTTGAGGGTGTCACAACATGACAGCAGTCACTTGCACAGTATCCACATCAGCCCACAGATACAGTACATTCCCCCTGCTGGTGTCGGACATCAATATCATACTTGCTCCTCGTGTGTGTGTGTGTGTGTGTGTGTGTGTGTGTGTGTGTGTGTGTGTGATACACAGATGTCATGTGGGACATGGTGTACCGACGTGTTCACCATGTCTGGCCAAAGTTGCCAGGCAGCAGCAATATGGTTGCAGATGTGCAGGGGTGTCATCTAATACCCTTCAGTGACCTGTGTTACACATTCCACATCATGGTTTAGTGTGTATACACCTCAGTGACATGGGTCACATTCCACAGTATATATGTATTGTATCTGACCACAGTCATGGCTATGAACTGTGCCTGTAACTCACACTGTGTAGCAATACAGACGCCTCATGATTCCCTGAAATGGCCATGCACATCAGCTAAATTTGCAGTATATCTGTAGGGTGGACACACAACACTGCATTGGGACACCATTACCCCACTGTATATTTGACAGGACACCATTGTGTTAAACATGTATGCATGTCATTGCACACATCAGCAGATCACATGTCATACTACATGTGATTGTCAAGGTCATATGCCACACATCAGGCAGGTGTACTGTTAACCTGTGCTGGTCTACATGGTGTAAAACAGGGATGTATGCTAACTACTACTATGATTGTGTAATTTGCATGCCATCTGCTATGACACATGCATGCTGTTGTGTGCAACCCAGGGATGTATAATAACTGCCATTATTATTATCTGCACTGCATGCCGTCTGCCATATCGCATGCATGTTGCATGCCTTCTGTCATATCACATGCATGTGTGTGTGTGTGTGTGTGTGTGTGTGTGTGTGTGTGTGTGTGTGTGTGTGTGTGTGTGTGTGCGCGTCTATTGTATAGATTGTAATGTACAGTTTTTGTCTGCCCTCACAGGTGATGTAGGTGCATTGCCCTCCTATGGTACATCTGATGTTAGTGTCCCCACAGACTCTAGCAGTGATGATGAACATATGATTGAGGTACAGGCAGAGTTGTCAGGGGCTGAAACTGTGCCATTGGTTGCCATTCCAGCTATATCCCCCTCATCCCCGCATACAGATCCCATGCCTTCACATACCTCATCACCTGTGGCCATAGAGGAAGGACAGTTGGTGTGTGGTAGCTTGGAACAGGAAAGTGTGGGGGCTATGGAAGGTGTGCCTGCACACCATGGTGTCAGCCAACTGATTGGTGGTGCCCCACACAGGCACGTGGCCAGTGCAGCTCATAGGAGGACCTCTGGCCAACATGCTCCTGCAAGACAGAGCGCAGCAGCTGTTGGTCACCAGAAGCATGTTTCAGGCTGTAATGGAGGCACAGGCATGTGCTGAATGGCACAACAGAGAAGATCACAGGCTTCAGAGGGCTGCTGTCCATTCTTTAAACAACAACATCCAGGCAATGGTAAATGCTCAACAGCAAATTGCTGAAGATTTGGATAGATGGTTGAGTAAAATGGTTGGAGTCCTTGACCGTGGCATGACAATCCACAAGCGTGAGCTGTCTGTGTTGGAACATCTGGTAGGAGTGAGACATCGGGCACATGGACGTAGGCCTGCTACATCACCTGCTTTAGGTCTACATGTACGAGCTACCTCACATGTCTGCTCCCATAGTGGCGGTAGCAGCAGCAGTACATCTGGTGCTGTGCTGTCCACACCACGGCACAGCAGGCCATGTGCACATGGCTCGGGACGGTCCCAACAGGGACACGGTTCCAGTGGACAAGTGACATCAGACAGTACCCAATCTGCACCTCTGCCTGGTAGTGCCCGTGCAACCTCTGGCAGGCACAGGTCACATGTCTGTGGCAGGACACCGTGAACTGTAAAACCTGGCCTGTACAGTCTGAAGCTGTCAATAATACCCCTGTGTAGACCATACACATGCCAGAACTGTGTGTATACATACACGCACACACTGGAAACATATGTAGGGCACCGCAACACACGCATGCATAGCATCCACACATGCCCAATTAGATCAAAGGCCCTAACCCACACACATGATGTCATCCAATGGTTTAGCCTAGGCCTCTGGCAAACATTATCACCCTGTGCATATGATGATGCCTGTGCCGCATCCCTGACATCCACACCATCAGTGCAGGGACATGCTCATATGGTCTGATGCACAGGGTGAACAGACTAAGAAGATAAGTGTAGTTTAGAATTGTTGAGTACTGTTGACAGGCAGCAGACATACCATGTACTACAGGTGTACAATGCATTTCGTACTGTTAACAGTATGTGTCTTGTGTAACAACAGTAACTGCATGTTGGTCATGATGTTCTGCTGTCCTCCTTCAGGTCTAATTGCACGTGCCAGTGGTTGTCAGTGTTTGCAGTTAGTGTCCTATATGTCAATGTGGACTACTCACAGGTATGTATGAATATACCAACATGCACCATATAGCTGCCACATAACAGTGAGAATGTCCCACGTTCCAAACACGTCTACTGATCCAAGAGCATGATAGCTGTGTATTAAGCTACTGTGGCTGCAGACCTGACATCCATACAGGGTGACATCACAGGTACAATTACATGGAGTGGTGAGGTAAGAGAGCAGTCTAGCTGATTACAAGGGTAGAGGCCAGTGGGAAGTGTGATGCCTCATTGGGAAGCAGTAATACACGTTCCTATGACAAGATGCCAACACACAACTGCACCCACACACTCAGGTATTGACACACATGTATTCAGTGACACAGTAACACACCCACGCACTCACAGATTCACCGACACAGTAGCACACACTCGCACACAGTTGCTACTCGTGAGGTGAGGACCCCTGCTTATGTGCAAATCATCATTACAGTACTGTGCACCTACATGATGCGCCACAGAGAATACACATGTACAGGTAGTCAGTATGGCCTAAGATCAGGGACATCAACATGGATAGAAGATTGCATGCCCTGGATGGGGGGAGGGGTGTTATCAATTCAGTATGGTAACATACATCCTCACTCCAGGGACCAGACAGCCATACATACACACACATCACACACTGTGGCATTCAGTATTGAATACGCCTATGTCACACACATGCAGATACCTCACATGTGTGAGATACATGCCTCTGCCTATGTCCTGCTTTCTACATTGCAGTCTGTACAGATGTGTACACTAGTGTACAGGAGAGTGAGTAACAACTGAAATGTATTCCCCACCATATGTGACATATATGAACACACACACAACCACACATGCCAGTACTGTGAATCAAAGACCTGCCTAGCTCATGATATGTATGACAGACTTACAGCAGTATTGCATGCATTACAAAGTGTACTGATGCTTCCTTTGGCAACAGTGCTGATATATGCACACGGGATGTCTTAACTGTTAACAGGTGCCAAGTGATTTACCTTTGCTGTCACCCTGACTGCTGTCTAAGTTGTGTGTTATGTCCTTCAATTAACGAAACCATTGCTTACTGGTTACACAGGTTATTGTAGGACTGCTTGTGACACACCTGTGAGCTGTCCTCAACAAACATCCATCTGCAAAGATGTCCCACCACTTAGTTATTTCCGCACATCTGTCCATACCTGAGGTACATCTTTCCGTACATTCAGCACATCACCATATACAGTTGGCAATGTTGAGGCTGCATTGCAACTGCATGATGTACTAGGATACATGTCACCTGCATACATCAGCAACTGCACACTCATGTTATCTGAACACACACCACTACATGTACATGTGTGTAGGTCCTACAGTCCTGTCATTTGGGCATTTTTGTAGGCATTGTAAATGGTGGACATGTGTAATAACATACATGACACATGGACTGTTGTATGATATGATAGGTGTAGCTCTCAACCTTCCATCTCCAAAATGAGGAACACTCACCTTCATAATGTGGAACAAATGGGAAAAATGTGGAAAACACACTAATGGCTTACTAACAACTTCAGCTAGGAAGGTCATAGGATGGTTAAAATACGCTGGTTTTACTTATAAAGAAGATCCTTTAATGAATTAATATGATTAAATTCTGTTTACCATGGATTTCACTTAAAAAAATCCTAAACTGAATGTGTGACAGACTCTTTCAATGTGGAACTTTGAGGAACTTCGAGGAACATGAACTTTTTAGGACCCCAAATGAGGTATGTTCCTCGTAATGAGGTACACTTGAGATGTAATGGGTGATCGGTACAGAGGGAATGTTACCTCTGTCAACATTGATATCACACCTTATGTACTGTCAGCATTCAGCAGCCATGGACCTACATTCCATGTGCATGTGTGTAATGGTTGTAGCCACCTGTTTGCACAAAGGACAACAACAGCTATGCTATTTACATGTATGTTGTGTGTGTGTGTGTGTGTGTGTGTGTGTGTGTGTGTGTGTGTGTGTGTGTGTGTGGCATGTACATACCCAGGGCAGGTACATGTATGTCATATCCATGCATGAGGGTGTGTACTGGTGTACAGCAACAGTCATCTGCTAATGCTGTAAATAACCGAGGGCCCCTGGTATGTGTACAGCTGACCTGGTTACAGACAGTGGTATCATTGTATTGCATAACACATGATGCAACTGTGTCAGTACATGGGTACTCTTTACAGTTGCTGTAGAGCTTGTTACAGTCCACTAGTCAAGGGTTACATGGTAGTGTACTCTTATATGTCCTACAATATGTATGGATGCGTGTTGGTGGTCCGAGGGCATGGTAGTGTCTGAGATTTACATCCTAGAATACAGCATGTGACACTGTGTCCTGCACATGACTCATCTGTGATGCCTTTTGTGGGGGTACCGGTCAGTACATGTGAGTGGCCTCTATGTATGTGGGGACACCACCACCTGGACTGGTCCATACCTGTGTTATAGCCCACATGTCTGGTTCTGAGGTATATGGTGGTAGTGCTAATGTGCACTACAGAGCCATCAGCCTGGTGTTCCTCACTGCACAGATGTCAGTACTCCCCATCGTTGGATCTACAGTGAGCAGTTGTGATTATGGACGCTACACATCTAGCACTGGTTAGCATAAGCATGTAATGCAGATGTCCTGTAGGTGTCAGGGTGTTATCGTGTTTAGGACATTTGCCTTGGAATGGCACTGTATGAGTGGATGGGTATTATCCCCACTCCCTTGAATCATGGATGCATGTGATATGTGTCAAAGGCCTGTCTACTGTCAGTCATGTCATCCCAAAATGACAAACACTGGACAACCTCGTACTTACAGCAGGACATTGGCTCATTGTGTTGTTCAAGCAGTTGCCACTCCTAGCAAGACATCACTTTGAGTGGTAATATTGTGCTTGGTATAGGATGGTACATCTAAGGTGAGGACAGCAGCAGGCATTGTGTAAAAGACCGGTGTCAAATATATGTAGAGCAGCATTCCTGCTAACAATGACAACTGCTAACACCAGAGCCCATTACAATGTGTTCTTTACGTCTACCTGTAATAGCATGGCCACTGTGGCCTTCCGTGTTTAGAATCAGAGTGCATATAACAGTATATGCAGTATAACCTTGTGTAGATGGACACATAGTGCATTCCAAACAGCCCTGTGCTACTAAGTGTGTGAGCATGTCCAGTGACTCCTTGTGTCGGTTATGTGCCTCTGTCTATGTGTATGGCCATTGTAACCCTGTATAATGATAGTAGTCGTCCATTCCACAGATGGGCATACTCCAGGTCAGGATGGATTCCTACTTTAAACACACAGGTTCACAGGTATGTACATCTTAATTGCCAGCATCCCTGTTGATGTCCATATTCCTAGAAGGTCATAATGACAGCCTTGAAATGTGTAGTCGGTGTGGCGCGACTCATAACTATTTAGTATTGTAATAGGGATTTGTAAATAGGCAGGTGTTCCTGTGTGTGTGTGTGTGTGTGTGTGTGTGTGTGTGTGTGTGTGTGTGTGTGTGTGTGTGTTTGTCCCCATTTGCCAGAGGACTAAAAATGCTTTTAGACTGCTCACATTCCATACAATTCATATACCCACCTTTGGCAGGGCTGATCATGGCACCCACCTACAAATACACCTCCGGGAGTGCTGTGTCCCAGTAATCTATGTATCGCATTCTGTAACTACATAATGCTGTAGTCTATTAAAGTACTTAGGTCGGTGTTCTAATCCCAGACTTGCCATGTTTGTGTGTGTGTGTGTGTGTGTGTGTGTGTGTGTGTGTGTGTGTGTGTGTGTGTGTGTGTGTGTGTGTGTGTGTGTGTGTGTGTGTGTGTGTGTGTGTGTGTGTGTGTTTTTTTGTCCCCTTCTGACTGAGGACTGAGTAATGCTTTTAGACTGCTCACACTCCTTACATTTGTTATACTCACCTTTGGCAAGGCTGATGATGTCACTCACCTACAAATACATCTCTGTGAGTGCTGTGTCCCAGTAATCTTGGTAGCACATTCTGTAACTGCGTAATGCTGTAGTGTAATAAAGTAGTTAGGTCAGTGTTCTAATCCCAGACTTGCCGTGTGTGTGTGTGTGTGTGTGTGTGTGTGTGTGTGTGTGTGTGTGTGTGTGTGTGTGTGTTTGTCCCCATCTGCTTGAGGACTGAGTAATGCTTTTAGACTGCTCACACTCCATACATTTCTTATACCCACTGTTGGCAAGGCTGATGATGACACCCATCTACAAATACACCTCTGGGAGTGCTGTGTCCCAGTAATCTCAGTAGCACGTTCTGTAACTGCTTAATGCTGTAGTGTAATAAAGGAGTTAGGTCAGTGTTATAATCCCAAACATGCCAAGTGTGTGTGTGTGCATGTGTCTGCCTGCGTGAGACAAGTACAGTGCTTTGTAGAGTATGCAGTCTCTGTACAAATCACATGACCGCCTTTGTCATTCCTGCTGTTGTCAACCATCTAGGTATACACCTGTAGGTGTGCCACAACCCAGTATGTGCAGTAGCATGTGCCCTAAACACGTATTGCTACAGTGTGATATGGTAGGGGTTTGTATACAGGACATGGCAAGTGTGTGTTTGTCTGTCAGAGCCTGTGTAGAAGTGGCCGTGATTGTCTTACCATTGGACATGTTTGGGAGCGGATTTTGTAGTTTTCCTATATGGTGTCCATCTTATGACACATTGGCCACCTCACAAGGAGTACAGCTGTCAGTCAGACATGGGACTGTGTTGTCAAGCCATACCCATACATCTAGCAAAAGGCCTGGTGAACAAAGTATGCAGCCCTACTAGTACCTGGTATATGTCCCGCACCCATGTGCCATGCACAAACAAACTTGGCTAGGATATCCCACTATATTGCTAGTACCATGCACATTGATGACAGATGGTAGGCATGGTGTGAATGCAGTGGCCTGCAGAGGACATGGCACCCTGTATAGCAGTACAATAGGCACATATATGCGGACATTGTGCATTCACTATGTTTCACACTGAATGCCTGCAACATATGTGGTGCCATCAAATGTGATCCACAGAGGCCAGACAATGCTGTACACATGTGCCCTGTATGGACCTATGCCACTGACACCACGGAATACCTGTATCATACTATCCATGCAGGTGCAGGGTCAACCTGCTCACTATAAGCAGGTTTTGCCACACCAGGCCAGTATTGGCATATCGGAGGATAACAGGCTGTGTACACAACATGTGTCTGCCAAACCAGGCACACCTGTACATGTCACTGTACAGTATTGTGACACATGCACATCCCAGGCAATGTCCATGTGAAGGACTATCAAACACAGACATGGCATGCATTACAAAGCTATGGCCATACACATTGGTAATCAGGATGTCAGGCCAGATAATGCAGTACCCATCTGTGTAGAACATTGCAGACACTACACCCCTGCACTGCACACCATTGTCAGGTGACGCGATACCAAGGATTACCCCTCACCCAGCCTTGTACAGCCATCTTGCACAATCAACCACTATATACCCATGAAGCAATGCATACCTGCATGCCAGTATTGGCACCCTGTGTCTGCATGTGGGTTGTGATGCTCCCAACCACAGTCACTCCCAGTATAACCCTCATTGGCATACCAACAGATGTCAAGCACTTTCACATGCCCTAGCCCATAGAACCTCCAAATATCCGCTGTGGTGCATGTAGTCCTGAGCATTACTGCAGTGTGGCAAACTAAGTTACATTGTGTATTTGTGGCCCTGGAAAAGGTATCAATGCATGTCCATTAGAGAGTGTGGTTGTGGTGACAATGGCATCCATTCACATGGACAGCCATGTGTGCCACATGTATGTCTACTATACCTCTGTTGCAGATGTCACTCACCTACATACATATATGTTCTTAAGAGCACAGCAGCATGTCACCTTTGTGGTACATGTAGTAACATCATGCACATGTAATAGTAATGAGTAGTCAGTCAGGGGTTTGACCCCTGTACTGTTCGGCGTGTAGCAGATGATGCTTATGGTTAAGTCTGCAAGCCCTTCCCTGGTGTACTTTGCCTGTCCCACCAACACACTCTCTGGTGGATGTGAAGGAGTACACCTGCACAGCAGCAGCATGTGTATTGTAAGTGATGGACATGGTCAGGTGATGGCCTCTGCACCTATTGCAGTCCTCCTCTAGCTGACTGCATGTGGTACAGCTGTGATGGTGTTCCCATAGCCATCTGCATGATAAACACAGTACACTATCTAGGGAAAACATGTTGTTATTTGTCCATGACAGTTGCTGTGAGTGGTACCTGGATGTAGTGTTCTGGCACAGCATCACAAATTATATCTGGATGTACCTCAATCATTTTCCACAGTGGGAAATTGCCTTAAGACAGGAGGGTGATGTGCCACACATGACTACAGCATGTAAGTGTAGCTATGCTGCATTGAGACTACTGCCTGTTTAACATGTGTGTGGTAATGGCTATGCTGCATGTTATAATACAGACATGACAGTACTCTGTTCATGAGGGACCCCATCTGTAGGGCCATCTGTGAACTGGTCAGTGTGTGCAACCATTTGTTTCCTGTGTAACACACTGAACACACATCTGTGCACAGCAGAAGCATGGTGTGTGGAATGCAGACAGTACATGATGATAGGGATGTGTTACTGCCATCGCATCCCTGACTGGACATGTGTCACATGAGACAGTGGTATGACAGACACTGTCTGGAGTTCCCAGTGACAAGCCAATAATGGGCAACTGTTCATAGCTGCGGTCACACGTCTACTACACATTGTACATATGGCATGCAGTATATATGCATGTGTTGTGCTCCCTCTGCAAATGTATACCATCTGTTGTGTTGGGTTGCTGGTGATATCTATGCATACTGTCGTAGGTAATCCTGTATGCTGTTGTCTATCACTAAGCCATATGTGGGTTTAAACTGAAACACCATAGGCTGAATGATTTGGGAGGTCCTGGCAGAACCTCCTGTTCCACTTCAGCTGACCATGGCACCGGGCACTAGCACATCTGGGACCCAGCCTTAGACATCAACCTCTGTTGGCTCTGCACCACCTTCTGGTTGTACCACCACTGAGGATGTAGCATGTCCCCTCTGGGAGTGGGACCAGACAGATGCATATCTGCTGTCGTGCGGTCCTGGACGAGTTGCGTTGGTGGCTCACTAAGGGGTTCTGAATCCAGATACACCAACTCAAAGGTGGAGTGTCACATTTACAGGATGATGCTGCCCCTCCTGAACAGCCCCCAGCACTGCCTCCTTTGCAGCTGTTTAGGTGCAGTGGCAGTTGCCCATGGCTGGGGACCTCCGCCCCACTGTTCCCATGTGCTTGTGAATGCTGAACACCCATCCCCGTCCGGGGTGTATCCCCCTCACATGTGTCATATACCAACCCTGTATGCTGTCTTTTCTGTGATCCTACCTATCCTCCATGGCCATACCTATACTCCTTCCCCTACATCCAACCCTCACCTACGAAAACATAAGGCCATTCGACTCCTAGGACAACATCTGCCCTATACATAGCTGTCCATTACACACACGTGCCCACTGGACACATGAAAGCCTTGTAATATGCATCACAACATACTCCTGTTATCCTCACCCCTGTCCCTCAGGCGCACGATCCTGGTATGCACATCACTCCTACATGGTCCAGGTACACATGATGAGGATGACCCCATTGTACACACAACACTACCGGTCCCTCTATGGTTACCCCATTTACCTTTATCATGATGATGATGTTGCACACAGCACCTTGCAAGAGTACTGTTCACACATAATGATTGGACAGGTACTGTTGTGTTAATGTACATTACAATGCACAGAGTGATGTATACGGCCTGTGTACAACTATTTGCATTTATGACTGACATATGTCTGTCTGAGGGAGTCTTGAGATCACATAGAGCAATACCACTAAATAATACAGGCATCACTGGTGTTTCCCGTTTCATTCATTTGTAATGCTTTGTTGCCACATGGTATGTTCCTGATATATCTCTATATATGTATGTACCTATATGCTGGACATAAACACTCACATATACATCTACATGATGGGATACATTCCTATACTGTTGAATGACTGCACTGTATGATATGTTTGTGGTACTGTCTGTTGTCTGTATATCTGCCATGGCGTATTGGTAATTCACATTAGCTGTGTACGCAGGGTCCAGGTTCCGACCCTTGCAAAGGACATTTATTTGTTTGCAGGGCAGAACAAGCCCATTGGATATGGAGGGAGTAAAGCACATTAAAGCAGTTGGGAGTGGGTGTGCATGGGTTTGCATGGTGTTAAGCACTACTGACCTCTGGTTATAGCTTCTTACACTTGGTTAGCCTCTACATTGCTTTACCAGAGCAATACTCGCATACTGGTAACCAAGCACACTTACACCCGCTCACTCCCGCACTTGCAAATGCACCAACATTGGTGTTTGCATCTGTCACTCACACCCCTGAGTGGGAGCAAGGACCACAATATTACCTTGTGATGCCTATTACATCAGACTACATGACTACAGTATCAGGAATGGCTGCCCTGTAGGCGACGGCATGGTGTTCGACTGTACGGAATCAGCGGCCTGTCCAGTGAATCAGTCATATTATTTGTGTGTTCCTCATACAATCTGCTCCCACCTTGTGATGCCTATTACATTGGGCTACATGACTACAGTATCGGGAATGGCTGCCCATTAGGCGATGGCATGGCGTTCGACTGTACGGAATCAGTGGCCTGTCCAGTGAATTAATCATATTAATTGTGTGTTCCTCATACAATCTGCTCCCACCTTGTGATGCCTATTACATCGGACTACATGACTACCGTATCGGGAATGGCTGCCCATTAGGCGACGGCATGGCGCTCGACTGTACGGAATCAGCAGCCTGTCCAGTGAATTAATCATATTATTTGTGTGTTCCTCATGCAATCTGCTCCCATCTGGCTAAAACATGGGAACCGAGACTCTTCAATACAGACAAGTAGTTGGGTTTTGGGAGCCACATCCATTGGCCGAGTCATGCTACCGCATACCTATTATAGGCTTGCCACCTTTTCAACTGGCCAAGGTGAGACTTTAGGGTTACCACCTGTCCCACTTTGTGAGGGACAGTCCCTCTTTAAGCAGTTGTGTCCTGTGAAAATAATCAAGACATAGCAAATGTCCTGATTACAGGACAATATTATATTCTACGTTTCTTTAATAGTTGCATAAAACAGTTATTTTATATATGAAACTTCTATATGTTATGTGAAGTAGCATAAGCAATTCAAATGTTACTAGAGTAAGCTTTTATTTGTGAAAATAAGTATAATTCTGTACTATGCACGGCTGTGGGTATGTTTTGTCCTGGAAAGTCTGACATTTCTACAGAACATGTCCCACTTTGGCCATTTGGAAAGGTGGCAACCCTATAGGACCTATATGTAGAGACGTCAGATTTTGCAGGGCAACACATACCCACAGCCAGTAGACAGGAGAGTACTTCACTGTTTTCCCTAAATAAAAGGTTATTCTTGTAGCATTATAGTTGCTTATACTGTTTCTTATAACATTTAGGTGTTGCAGACACAAAATAATTTTTTTATGCAACTACTACAGACAATATCGGAAATCTTTGCCCTAAATCACAGGACATTTGCCATAATTACATTTATTTTGCAGGACACAACTGCCGAAAGGGGAGTGTCCCTCACAAAGGTGGACAGGTGGTAACCCCAACCCTATTATTCTATCATCTTTCTAAGGTAGTCGGTGGAACATGTACTTTCTCTCACTAGCAGACCTTTCATACTAATGGGGAAGAATGAACACTGAATCAGGGACACTGCATAACAACCTCAGGGACACATTTAGAAGGTTGGCGCTATTAGCCTGACATACTGACTGACCCAGAGCACATATGTATTCATAAACATTGTCTGAGGTACATGCTGTTTAGGACTCTTACATGTTGTCATTATTCATTATGTGTATTTCACCACCTTTCCTCCTAATATCACTAGTTCTAGGAGGGTTTAGTTGGGACTGTGTTAGATTCTGATTCATAATCACAGACGTCCCTGGTAATCGAGGACAGTTCAATGATATGGTCCCTATGTGTTCCCCCAATTGTTTATGGACTATCCAGTAGATGTGCTCTTAAGGTTTGGGAAGTATGGGTGTCTGCTATCCCCACATCGGAATATTACTTACATCCACGCAGCAGTCCTTATACGTGTCTGCCAGCCAACACCTGCATGCCTAGGCCCATAATCGCATACCCATAGTTCCCCTACCTGCCACTACTCTACAGCACTCATCCTTACTGTGGGCACAGGTGGGGTATGAACACACCCCTACACACTGCCCACTCTCCACGTGTCGGGACACATGTTGTACATTGTGTCAACCCATGTATTATCAGGCTTGCACAACCTACTGTTCCGTGTACAGCTACATCCTGGTCGCAGTAATCTTTATTGGCCTTTGCTGGAACAACAACATTTTTGGTGTCCCACAAGGGACGTCGCTGTCCATGTTTAAAGTGTAGACCTTGTAGATCTCTCCCACTGGTAGTTTCCTGCCAGTGGTCTGGGAAGCAGTGGTGTATTTACCTTTATTGCATGTCTGTATGCCTCACCGGCCTAGCTGGGAACTCCGGTCCGCTAATGATTGGCAGTAGGTTTTCATGAACGTCGAGGTGCCAGCTCGACGTTCAACCAAGGCATGCCCATTTACACATGTCTTTCGAACGTGCACCCAACCGTGGGGAGGACATGCAGACTCTACACAGAAGGCACTCCCCACACTCCAGCTGAGAATCGAATGGGAGAACCTCTTGCTGTGGGGCAACAACGCTACTGCTGCACCACCGTGGATTTGTGTATAGATATATATATATATATATATATACATATATATATATATATATATATATATATATATATATATATATATATATATATATATATATATGTATGTATATATATATATGATTATATATATACATCTGTGTGTCAATACATTCCCCGCTCATACGCACTTACACATGCGTAATGGTGTTTATATATGTTTCACCAGCATACTAGTGCCTTATTCATTATGACACCGACACTTCACTCTAGTTATCTTGTAATCGGTATTTAGCACGTTATACAGCAGACAGATGTCACAATATGTTCATGTACTGATTACCGATGGTAATTGGAATGTGTTACAGTGTGATTTGACCCGTCCCTCTTCTGCACAGCCTATTATTCCATCTACTGTTGATGTTTGTATGTGCACATTCCTATTATTTATGTCAACAAATGGAATGCATGTGTTACAGAGAATGTACTTCAACATATTGTTGTCTGCATGTGCGTATGCATATATACCTATTACGAACTAGCTGACCTCCACGAGGTAGTCCATTAGAACTGGGCCATCCAACCTTGACACTCCTGGATCCATAATTGCATACCCACAGTTCCTCCACCCCACCCGTGTTGAATTTACACGCGTAACATCCATTATCCACTTGTTATCACAGCCATGACACACCTTTACACATTGCCCACTCCAGAGCATTTGGGGCCCTACACACATTTTGTCCCACCTCATGTATTCACAGGGTCTCCCGCCATGTATATTTGCACATACGTGCCTCTCCTGGGGTTATGGAATACGGCCATTTGCGCTTTCAAATTTTTGGAGGTCCCAGCATGGGACTATATTCCATCTGTGTGTAAAGCAGACTTAGCAATTCAACAATGATACTCCCACTGGTAAAACCCTGACTGTGGTGTGAGTAGCGGTTCTCTGATCACTCCTGGGCAGCTCTTTATGACATACACTGAAAGCACTATATAATACCATAATTGCTCTTGATTCCCTTCACATCCCTTGTGTATGCTTTATTGTTTCGATGTTCATTCTTCATATATATATATATATATATATATATATATATATATATATATATATATATATATATATTTCATGTACGTAGATATATATCTATACACACATATATATGTGTGTGTGTGTGTGTGTATATATATATATATATATATATATATATATATATATATATATATATATATATATATATATATATATGTGTGTGTGTGTGTATGTATATATATTACATCTGTACATACAAACATACATTTCCTATGCTGGGAGCTGCTTACACCTGGGCAGGCGCACTCGCCTATGCTTACTGTGGGTTACATATGTTTACTGCCGCTTATTTGTGGTTACTTGTGCCTTATTCATTATGACAGTACCACTTTGATTGAAAAGATCTGGATAATAGTCCCATGCGATACACACATTCATTTTTACATGTTTAAATGTCGGCTTTACAGCAGAGTGACATTCATTCCACAAAGAAAATGATATGTGTTTTAGTCGAACTTGAACCGTGAATGCCTTTTCGTTAGGCGGATGCTCTAACCACTACACTATTGGTGTTCTGCTTCATTTATATGTATACCCAAGGTTAATAGTTACCCAAACACATGCCTCAACACTTCAATTACACAGCAGGCATCCATTTCCCTGTTGGGAAAACCACACTACTACACATGCGCCATTCCCTATTCCCTACTGCTCTGGACCCGTGCTGCAAGCTGACTCATTCCGAGGATATTCAGACCTCCAAAGCTTATAGTCCTGGCACATACGTGTGTTTGATTGTCAGGGTGTTCATGTGGTCATCCGGGTTTAGGCTTGTCCGACTGGGGACCGGAACAGCCCTGTACCTGTTTGAAAGTCAGATTTTGCACGTGGACAAGGTTATTCCCACTGTTATCATCCTACCTGTGGTTAGAGATGCAGGGATTTTGGCCACCTGATTGCTTTCTTGTTCCCATGTTTGTTCTGTGTGTATATATACATATATATATATATATATATATATATATATATATATATATATATATAGGCCGACACATACCCACAGCAGTACAAAGGACAGGATCTCACTTTTATGCCTAATTGACAGCTTATTCCTGTAGCATTTTAGTTGCTTATTCAGTTTCTTATGACATTTATGTGTTTCAGATACAGAATAACTGTTTTATGCAACTGACATTTAGGTGTTTCAGATGCAGAATAACTGTTTTATGCAACTATTACATAGATATTGGACATATTTTTGTCATTAAGTCTCAGGACATCTCCCATTTGACACTAAGTGTACAAGACCCAAATGGCCAAAGAGGGACTGTCCCTTGCAAAGTGGGACAGGTGGTTACCCTACATATATATATATATATATATATATATATATATATATATATATATATATGTGTGTGTGTGTGTGTGTGTGTGTGTGTGTGTGTGTGTGTACGTACACATGCATACACATCTATATGGTTTAATTACTTTGATCATACTGTTGAATGACTGTGCTGTCTGCTATGTTTGTGATAACATTGATGTTAGGTATAACTGCCGTGGCTTAGTGGTAAATCACATTGATTGTGATGTGTAGGGTCCTGGCATGGCTGACACGGTATATTGTGTTGCTGGGCAGAACAAGGGCCGTTGGACAAAGGGTGAGTACAACACTTTTCAGCTGTGGTTTTCCGTTTAACCGCTAATTCACGTCATGCAAAATCCGTCTACATTCTTACTGTGATACGTCACCCCAGTTCACATTTTATTGGTATTATATCATTATACAGCATAAAATTAGCAAGATATTCTCATATACGGATTACGCATCATAAATGGTGTGTCCTGCAGTCAAACCAGCAACGTCTGCTTGATAGTCGGATGCTTTAACCACTACACTGTTGGTGTTCTGCTTCATTTATAAGTATACCCATGGTTCATAGTTACCCAAACACACGACTCAACACTTCACTAACACAACAGGCACCCATTTTCCTGTTGGGAAAACTGCACTACTACACATGCGCCATTCCCTACTGCTCTGGACTCTTGCCGTATGTTGACTCACTCAAAGTATATTCAGACCTCCAAATCCTATACTCCTGGCACATACGTGTATTTGATTGTCAGGGTGTTCATGTGGTCATCCAGGTTTAGGCTTGTCCAACTGGGGACCGGGACTGCCCTGTACCTAGTTGAAAGTCAGACTTAGCACGGGGACATCGTTAGTTCCACTTTTAGCATCCTACCTGTGGTGGAGGATGCAGAGGTGTGCTCACCTCTGGCCATCCTGATATATAACAGCACTAAATATTATGGGGGGTTCTGCTGCTGTTTCCTTTCACATTCCTTATGACTGCTATATTGTGACCATGTTCATTCTTCATATATATATATATATATATATATATATATATATATATATAAATATCTATATCGGTCTGTACATACACATGCATATACACCAACATGCTTATTTACATTTCCCATACCGCTGAATCACGGCCACTTACCGTCACACATACACACTTGCATACCCGCTTACGTCTAGGATTGCCACCTTTTCAAATGGCCAAAGTGGGGCATTTTCAGGATACACATCAGATTTTACTGGCTGACACATACCCACGGTCAGTACAAAGGTTAGAACTTTACTTATTTGCCTAAATGAAAGCTTATTCTTGTAGCAGTTTAGTTGCTTATTCTGTTTCTTGTAACATTTAAGTATTTTACATACAGAAATAACTGTTTTATGCAACTGTTACATGAAATATGAGACATAATTATTTCCTACAATCACAGGACATTTGCCATTGTATTATTTTTGGTCAGAACACAAATGCCCAAAAAGGGACTATCCCTCGCAAAGTGGGACAGGTGGTAACGCTACTTACATCTGCTTTAAAGCACCTTAATCACCCTATATCCGACTGCCAGTGTGCGAATTTGTAAGGTATATATTCCAGATAATGCACGTGGGGAGACATGCATCACAGTCAGGTGTTTAATCCCGGGTCGTAGGTTCTACAGGACCGGCTGGAGGCTGAGCAGTCTTGTAGACAACTACTGCTCATACAACTTGTGTCCAGATGTCTACAGGACTGGACATCATGTCGTGATACCAAGTCTAATGTTTAGAACAGATACTTATCCCATGAGGGATATCCAAAAATTGTGGGGACCGATGACCTTGATTCCTTTGGCTTTACGAAAATGAGGTAGGGTTATACATGCAAGGGATACATAGTTTGCAATCCTGAGACTGCCTAGGGTGAGACTGCCTACTAGATATGAGTAGGGGTCACTATGTGCAGATATGGCTGCACCAAGCTAGCAGCCTGAGTATGGGTGGTTTTGGTGGATTGTTCAGGAAGGGGGGTTGGTGTGCTGTTGAGGGGATGATGGGCATTCAATTATGCATCCAGGTGTGTTGGGGTTGGATGGCTCAGTTCAGGCCAGACCATTATGTGGGTATGTGCTGGTAACGTTTCTGTACATGTGTATCGCACATTTTAATGTTCATGTTTGTGGGATTGTGTTCTACAGTATGGCCTGTCAGGTTGTATTGCGGATGTGAATGTTTGTTCTTTGGTTATCTTTCTGATTCACCCACTGCTCCCTCGTACACCTCCAGTTCACCTATTGTGCATCCAACCCAGTCTCCCCTTGGTGAATGTCACCCCCCCACCCCCATATTCCACAGACACCATCCATCCATCCTCTGGTTGATGGCCCATGGCACAGTCAACAGAACACATTGCGTACACTACATATCTCTGGTACCCTAGCATTTCTGATCTTCCACATGCTGTACTTCACGCACCTAGGTACACGCAAATACTTATCTTTCATGACATGGTAGGTAGACCCAGGTAATACCCGTTCATCTTTGGGCCATCCTGACAAGGACGACTTGGACCGCGAATGGGCAGATATTGGGTGAATGCTCTGACCATTGGTAGGGTTGCCACCTTTTCATATGACCAAGATGGGACATTTTCGAGACACACATCAGATTGTACAGGCCAACACATACCCATGGTCAGTACAAAGGATAGTACTTTAGTTTTATGCCTAAATGTAAGCTTATAGTTGTAGCAGTTTAGTTGCTTATTCTGTTTCATTTACTTGCTTATTCTGTTTCTTGTAACATTTAGGTATTTTACATACAGAAATAAGTATTGTAAGGGAATATTACATAAAATATGGGACATAATTATGTCTTACAATCGCAGGACATTTCACATTTATAATGGTTTTGGTATGGACACAACTGCCTAGAGGGGGACTGTCCGTCACAATGTGGGACAGGTGGTAACCCTAACCATTGGGCTAGGCTTAGCAATTGGCGGCACGCTAACACGATGCGTTTCACTTCCATTTGGTATAACTATCGACACTACAATGGAATATGGGCACGGGGTTTTAAATGTCATTTGTTCGAGGGACGGGGACTCAATATTCAGCTATGTGTCTTTGTGTTTACTTTTTATTTTGGTGTTTGCAAAACTGTCTTGTATGCTTTGCATACATTTCAGTATCCACGGACACTGACAGGAGTGATTACTATTAGAGGCAGACTGTACTAGTCAGCATTTTAGGTTGCGTGTATGCAGCCAACATGTTCACGCCTCTGTGCAGCGCTTGGACACGCCCCCTGCACTCACGCACGTTTCCTATGCATGTTGCCATTGCGGCAGTGTGCCTTCATTAATATGCATGTAGTGCTGCTGTGCCCTCTCTATGCCACATGGTCGGTGCAAGGCTAACGCCGTCCTTGCGCCAAGCTTCATGAATCCTGGGGACTGTCATGTAAAATTCCTTCTAAACGTTCCTCCAATAAGTTCTGGTTTCTTCTTAGTCACGCTGTTCGATATAATGTGACAAAACCCATGACACTAAACTATCTAAACAACATTATTACAACTTTAGAAAAATAATATACTCGAATGCAGATATCAAATCCTGGTTTGACCTAATAATCCCCCCTTAAAACTACAAAAAACTTCCTGGATAAACTTCACATTAACATCTTTAAATGCATGCGAAACTAAAAATTGTATTTGTTGGAAACAATGTATTAAAGACTTGGAAATTTTACAATTTCACCAAATTATAAAAGACTAATTTGTCATTGCAAGACTGGTTATTACTACAAAGTGTAATTGCTTATTCTCAAGACTTATGCAGAATTATTCAGAACTCTTCATATTTAGATCAATCTCCCTTAATCACAATCATATCTGAAATATTATTTAATGACCAACAGTTTGACAATTTAGTATCCAAATTATGCAGCATTTTGTTAAATTACAGGTTCATTTTAGCAACTAAGCAATGGAACACAGTGACTAAAGGCCTACCACATAGTCTCTCCCAGACAGGAAAACTTACAATTCTACCTTCAGTAAAACACACTTCTTGAGGCCAATATTGGAGTGTATTTACTTGGAAGTTTTTACCCAGAACATTTGTAACTCCTGACAAAATTGCTAAATTCAAAAAAATCAAATAACATAATTTCCTGGAGATGTAATCTCATCATGTAATGCAGATTGGTTCTGTATTTTATATGATTGCTCTAAACTAAGGATTTTTTGGAGAGATATTAATGATTTTCTTTCAGATTTATTTTCAGATAATTTCACATTAACTAAAATTTTAATTTTTCTTAATGTTGATGAAATCTTTTCTTTGAATAAATCAAATCCATACTTATTATGGACAATATTAGTAGTAGCCAGGAAATGTATTACAAGGAAATGGACTTCTACCACCTGTCTACCCGTCTGAGTTTTGGTGAATTTCTCTCCTTACTAGAAGAAACCATAAACAAGGAAGTCAGAGCTAAAGAACTTAGAATATATCTGAGAAGGTTTACTAACAACCCATGGACAAAGGTTTCAAATCTAACTGAGACTTTCTGAACTGATTTTAACCCTGTTTAATCATTATTTGTTTGCTTCACTGAAAGTTTTTTCTTCAAGGATATGTAATATTCAAACATTTTCCAGGCTTCTGTAAATAATGTAAATTGTTTATTTAGTTTCATTGTTGTTAAAAGTTGCCTGCTCAGTATGATCAATGTTTTAGTGTTTATTCTATTATTTTATCTTTAATAAAATATTTGGGGAAAAAGAAATTTGATGCTGTGGATGCTATTGTGGAACTTAAATTGTACACAAGGAAATTAAATTAAGCCATTTTATACGACTCTGAAGGGCAACATACAAAACACCAATGTCAAAATAACAAGAAGAAAAGTACTTATAATCCCACACTAAAACCTTTGGTGTCAGCTTTTGAAAAAGCATGTGAATTGGGTCTTAATGGGAGTTGATTACATCTTTGTGTATTTTTGGAATACTGAATATGGTTGGTATTTTGGTGAATCAATAGTAAGTAATGGTACTGTAAGAAATAGTAAGAAAATTAAATATTTCAGGTGTTAATAACCCCTTAATCATATGATCTTCTAGGTGTAAGTCTATCTTTCTATATGATATATTCACCTAATTTCTAGAACCAACAGAATAGATGTAATCATCATGTAAAATATCAAACATCTTACTAACATAATCAATGTTGTCAAGTATAACCACTCTCCCACTTTGTTGGGTTTCATGTTTGCTGATTCACCCCATGGTAAACTTAAGTTTAAATTATATAGTGAAGAAAGGACTTTATTACATGATTTAAGGAAATACAATAATTTTAGTTATGAAACCCAACAAAGTGGGAGAGTGGTTATACTTGACAACATTGATTATGTTAGTAAGATGTTTGATATTTTACATGATGATTCCATCTATTCTGTTGGTTCTAGAAATTAGATGAATATATCATATAGAAAGATAGACTTACACCTAGAATATCATATGATTAAGGGGTTATTAACACCTGAAATATTTATTTTTCTTACTATTTCTTACAGTACTATTACTTACTATTGATTCACCAAAATACCAACCATATTCAGTATTCCAAAAATACACAAAGATGTAATCAACCCCCATTAAGACCCATAGTTGCAGCACAAAAACATCCATTAGCTGTTTTTGTTGGCAGAATGCTTAAGTCTGCATATTCCCAATTCCCTCACTTATTAAAAGATTCTTGAGATTTTAATTAGTTTGGAAAAGAATCTTTGAGAAGAAAACCTAGGCTTTTTAACCAGCAATGTTAAAGATCTTTTTACAACTATTCCTAAAACTGAAGGGTTGCAATTCTTTCATGACAGTCTTTTACTATGCAGTTTTCATCAAGTCCTGTGATGGATTTTTATGGAACTCATTTTGGACAACAACTATGTCTATTATGAAGGAGAAATATTTCAACAGTATAGAGGTGTATCAGTGGGAGTGGCATGTAACCCCCTTATGTAAACCTAGTTTTTACTTATTAGGAATTGAATTATGTTTTCAGATTAGACTACTATAAATTTTGTAAAATCTATTCATGAGTCCTGATGTCATTTTTATCTTATGGAGTGGCCCTGTACAGGTAGTGAAAGATTTTATTACTGCATTTAATAAGACTGCTAACTTCCTGAGTCTCACATATCAATTTAACAAGACAGAGATTATTTTTGGATACTTACATTACCATTTCCTTGAAGTGTTTAGATCAAATGTTTTAGAAAACCTACCTTCAGCAACACACACCTAAATTTTAACAGTTTTAATCCTTTTAAATGTACAAAAAGTTTGATAAAATGTATCAGGCTAGAATGCATGATTTTGACTGAGTAAGTTTTCACTCAAGAAATTCACAAACTCAATATGTTTATTGCGAGGGATTAACTGAGGAAACTCACTGAAGAAGTAGTTCAAGGTATTGTAGGAAAATGGAGCACCCAATACAAACTTCTTTTAGGTAATGGGGGATTCAACACTTATAAACATGATGACCCCACACTAAAAGGTGCATATGAAATGGTGTTAGTTATCCAGTACAACACTGATTCAGAAATTGTTTAAAAGATAGTGTTTAGGAACTGGAGTATATTAAAAATTAACTCAACCATTCAATTTATTTTGGGTGATAAACCTCATTTCATTTATAAAACACCTAAACATTTACAAAGGATGATGGAAAATGACACATAGACATGTCTAATAAAGATGACAACATTAAGGGAACTAAGAAATGTGGTCATTGTAGGTATTGCCCATATATTTATGAGGGAGATTGCATAAGGGTAGGGCAAGATCTGGGTATTTTACTCAAACCTCCAGATAGAAATTGTTTGAATAAAGCTGTTGTGTATGTAGCAAAATGTTCCACATGCCCAGACTTTTATATTGAGAAAACCAAGAGAATATTTAGGAAAACAGTATATAGTTTCATAGTTTCATAGTTTAGTACTAGGCTATCTGCCCTGAGGCATTTGCAAGCCTAGCCCTAGAGATGTGGCTTTCACCACCCCATGTAGTGGTACTAAGGTGTATAGAATAAATTTAGAATACTGTGCCTTTGTCTAGTAGTGACACATTGAAGACCCCCTTACTTATTAAAACTAGTTTACTGTGCCTCTGTTAAGTAGCGATACAGGGGTGATCCCCGGGGTAAACCTACGATCTCCCATCCACTCATCAAGATTTCTCTTGAAGAGAGTCAGTGAGGGGCTCTGCCTAACATGGACTGGGATTTTGTTCCAGAGTATGGGAAGCCTCTGAGTTATGAATCTGTCCCTCCAGCATGTTCTATTCATGTTTGTACTGAGGTTTAAATCTTTGGCTCGTGGTTCTTATGGATTTTGATTTCTTGAGGTGGAGCATGTCCATCAATTCCTGGTTGGACATGGCCTTGTATGTCAGGCACAGATCACCTCTGAGCAGGCGGTATGCTACTGAATAGAGCTGGAGTTTCTTTAGCCTGGCAGCATATGATATATGTTGGAAACCCTTGATCCTCTTGGTGAGGTACTTCTGGGGTCTCTCCAGCTGTTGTAAGTGCCGGGTGAGGTACATACCAAATGGGGCATTGTACTCAATCATGGGCCTGATAAGGGAGGAGTACAGGGGCACAATGACCTCCTTTGATCTGGATGTGAACCCCTTCATGATAAGGTGGGCAAGGTAGAAAGTCTTTCTAACCACTTTGGCAATGTGGGTGTCAAATGAGAGGTCACTATCAACTTGGGTCCCCAGGTCTCTGATTACTTTTTTGGTACTCAGTGGGTTACTGTCTATGTGATAATTTGTGGGTATTTTGTTTTTCCCAAAGGGGATGACTACACATTTCTTGGCATTCAGTTTAAGGCCGTGATTCCGGCACCAGTTGTCCATTTCGGTGAGGCCTTTCTGTAGGATGTATGTGTCAGCTGGTGTATCGACTATGGCTCCTAGTTTGCAGTCATCTGCGAACTTTGTCAGCCACAACCCTCCCATGTTTGCTTTCACATCTGAGAAGTAAATGCCGAACAAGAGGGGTCCCAGGACAGAGCCCTGTGGGACACGACTTGTGACTGGCTTTGAGTCTGACATGGCTCCCGCAATCTTGACTTTATGGGTTCTGTTTTTTAGCCAGTTTGCAACCCATCTTGTGACATATAGATTTACTTTTAAGCTGTTTAGCTTTTCTATGATCCCCGAGTGGGGTATTGTGTCGAAGGCTTTAGTCAAGTCCAGGTAGGCTGTATGGACTGCCTTGCCCACATCAATGGCTCTAGTGACTGTTTCGAAAAAGTCAACCAGGTTCAAAAGGCAGGATCTGCCTTTTACAAAGCCAAACTGGGTGGGATCAAGTGTCTGTAGGTCCCCAATGTCGTTGTTTATGAGTTCCATAATAATTCTTTCCATAGCTTTGCAAACCAGGCTGGTCAAGCTTATGGCGCGGTAATTCCCAGGGTCTGTAGTGGAGCCTCCCTTGTGGAGTGGTACCACTGTTGCTGTATGCCAGTGTTCAGGTACATATCCTGTAGTAAGGCTAAGGTTAAATAACATTTTTATATGCGGGTTTAGCTCCTCTTGGAGTTCACGTATCACGCAGCCGGGAATACCATCAGGTCCCATAGATGCTGTGTTTTTTGCTTTGTTGTGGGCGGTTCTCACTTGGACATCAGAGATGACAGGGAGGTTACATTCAGCTGGGATGAGTATTTCTTCTTTTGGAGGTGAGGGAGTGGAGAAATTTGCACTGAACCTGTCTGCCAGAATGTTGGCAGTATCTGTGGGTTTGGTAAATTTTTTGTCGTTGTGTACTAACTCTGAGCATATCTGAGTGTTTCCGCCCAGGTTTCTAACATAACTGAAGAATGCCTTGTGGTTATCTTTAGTGTCCTTGGCAATTTTTCTCTCAAAGTTGGCCTTGGATATTTTTATGAGAGAACGTAGCTTTCTACTAGTGCTGATCAGAGATGCCTTCCCTTTATGGGATTTTGCTCTGTCTTGCAGTAGCTTCCTTCTTTTGTTATACAATTTGTTTATGGCTGGGGTCCACCAGACAGGACGCTTTCCTTTGGTGGAGAGGGTCTTGGTTTTATTTGGGATTGCACGATCCATGCATTCTTGGAGATGTCCGTAGAAAGCATTTGTGTAGGATTCAGCATTGTGGGATGTGGTTTCCATTGGCCCTGAGGGCTTAAATGATACCATCTCAGTCTTGAGAAGTGTAAAGTCAGCTTTTGAGAAGTTTCTCACTGTAGTCTTTTGTGCTGGGGTGGAGGTGGTAAATGTATATCCAGGGTGATTAGTTTGTGGTCAGATCTCACCAGTGAGGGCAATACTTCCGGTGTGGAGCATTTTGTCCCCATGTTTGTGATGATCAGGTCTAGTATATTATCCCCCCTTGTGGGAGAGGTGACTAGCTGTTCCATTGCATTTGAGTTTATGAATTCCAGGAACCTTTGGGCTAGGGTGTTAGGGCTAGAATAGTGCACCCAGTCTATGTTAGGGTCTATGTTAGGATAGTTGAAGTCTCCCAATATGATGGTATTTGGTGAGACATTCATATCTTCCAATGTCTTCAGGAAGGCTGAGTGGGATTCTTGAGATTGGGAGGGTGGTCTGTAATATGCAACCAGTTGTATAGCAGTTTTGCCTATGGTTAACTGCACCTGGATGGTCTCCGATGCTTCATGAGTTGCCACTAACCTAGAGGTGTGGGTATCCTTGATGAATATGGACACTCACCCTCCCTTTGTGGTTCGGCCCGGGTTTTGGGGCCAAAAAGCATGATACGAGGTAAAGCCTGGTAGTGCTGGGGTGCTCTCAGGAGCCTTGAACCAGGTCTCGGTTTCAGCGCAGACATCGATGTTCTCCATACTGAGGAGTGCTTCAAGAGCCAGCATTTTGAGATTTAGATTTCTGGCATTGAGCAGCACTACCCTTAATTTTTTCCATTTTTGTTTTCTAAGGAGGTGGGTTCGTCTTTTGAGCCTTGCCTAAAAAAGGCACTATGGGGGTGGCAAAAGCCTTAGCCAATATCCGGAAGCCCAGTGGTGACAGGTGCAAGCCATCCCTTGCGAAGCAGCGTGGCTTGTCCAGCATGTCATCCCAAGCAGACAGACATTGGATCCCCCTAGAATGACACCAGTAATTGAGCCAATTATTAAAGCTGATCATCTTGTCTTCATATTGTGGCATCATTCTTGGTGAATGATATAAACATATCTATGGCATTTATACAAAACGAAAGTGCTTAACCATTAAATATTTGATTTTATCTTCCAGTGGCCTTCCATATGTTTGGTTCATACTACACACAATACTTTTGGTTCTTCAGTTGTTAGCCAGTGTGTATGCCCATTTTCATAGGTTATTAGTTACTTTTCTAACTCTATTGTTTTATGATATTACCTGACACATTCAGTGATTCCGTGCATTCTTACCTCATCTTTTTATGGCATTGTCTGATATGTTCAGTTATGATGAGTGTTCTAACTTCATTACTTTATAACATTACCTGACACATTTAGTGTAACAGATTATTCTAACCTAATTGTTTTGTGACATTATATATGTTCAGTAATGATAAGTTTTCTAACCTCATTGTTTTATTACATTACCTTACATGTTCACTGATAATAAATGGACTAACCTCATTGTTTTATGAAATTGCCTGACATGTTCAATGGTGTTGAGTTTTCTAACCTCATTCTTTTATGATAATACCCAACATGTTCAGTGATGATGACTGTTCTAATACATCATTGTTTCATGATATTAACTGGCAAGCTGAGAGATGGTGTGTGTTCTACCTCATTGTTTTATGACATTCCCTGACATGTTGAGGTCTGCTGATTTTTCAAACATTATAGTTTTATGACATTATCTGTCACATTCAGTGATGCTGTATGTTCTACACTGATTGTTTTATGACATTTCAGAAAATGCAGCAGAATTGACAGTACACAAACTCCTCCAGACCAGTTCAACTGTTTATTGAATAAGACAAATATAAAATAAGTAATCCAAGAAAAAACAGAAGACACAACCCCTCAAAAAAACAGTAACATAAAAAACAGGGTTGCAAGAAGTCACTGATACCAAACACGGCTCGACAGAAGGCTTTTAATATCACTTCACAAATATATTAATGCCAACACTGCGCATACATTTTCGTCCCTCTAAAGACTTATTCAGACAGAAATAATACATCAGTCACTAATTAAGGCTTATATAATAACTAGTTAACTCATCAACCAATAAAATCACATAAATTCGATTGTCTCTATTTCTCTTAAATAACCCTAACTAGAAAATTAAATATAAACTGTATAAAAATCAGTACAAATACATAAATAATGGGATGAGTATCAGTGACTCATTGCAGCCCTGTGTTTTATGTTACAAATATAAAATACATACACATAACCACTTTTGTTTCCCCTACTGGAAACCTCATCTGATGAAGTTACTAATAGGGAACTGAAAGCACTTGTGTGTATGTGTTTTATATTCATCTTATTCAATAAACAATTGAACCTTGTCTGGAGGAGTTTGCGTGTAGTTAATTTTGTTGCAATTTGTTTTATGACATTGCCAGACATGTTCAGTTAGGATGATTATGCTAAATTCATTGTTTTATGACATTACCTGACATGCTCAGTGTTGTGGAGTGTTCTATCCTCATGGCTTTATGATCTAAACTAACATGTTCAGAGATGCTGAGTGTGCTAACCTCATTGTTTTATGATGTTACCTGACATGTGCACTTTATTTTAGCTTCAAAAATTAAACACACAGCTTTTCATTCATTCATCCACTGTTTTTCACTGTTTGTAGGTAGGAAGGGACTATTTGTTAATAAGATTTACTTTGATTCATATTTTGTTGTTTTACTGTTAATTTCACTGCTGGTTGTTAGAAAAGAGTAGGTTTTAGACAGGCAAGCTCTAGCCACCCCAAGGGGCCTAGACCGCTATAAATTTATACAGACTGCAGAGAGGAAAATCCTGAGCATAGCTAAACAATCCTATCTTGGTTTGTGATTTATTTATCTTTCTTGTCAAAAAGAAGTGCTACTGTGAGCAATAATGAATGATGTAAAGGGTTACAACTTTTGTCTGGCTTGTATAACTTGTATGGTCAGAACAACTTACTGTACTTTATTTAGTTATATATAGCTGGTGATATTTATTTGTCATAGAAGTTGGTTTAAGTTCTCTTTGAATTTTCTGGTTACTGATTTTGATCTTTTCTTTTGTAATATTGTATTCATTTGAAGCTGAATATGGATTCCTTAAATGAGTATGCAATTAATGATTTGCTAATGCACAAATATCTTGTACAGTGTAATAAATGTTATGCATATTTCAAAGTAACAGCTGATAACACTGGTGATCTGTATTCCATGTGTCAAAAGTTGGATGATTTGCTTACCATTGTTAGAAGTAAGTACAGACTTAATGATGATGATTGCACTTGTGCAATTGGCATGACTTGGAGAACTGTTGTTTCGCATAATAATGACTGGAATGATGAACTAAATAATGTTAGGCATAGAACAAATACAACACATTTAGGAAATGATGCATCTTTTTTCTTGAAAGATCATTTAACCCCTATGAAACAAGATGATGCCGCTGACAACTCTGGAATTCTGGATGCAAATATGCAGCAATCTGAGGATCCAGTTTGTTTAGAAGGAAACAAAAAAGAAAGGAAGGAAGTTCACAACAAATAACAAGGAAGAAAAAGAAATTGATTAATGACTGTAAAGGAAAGAGAATACGTAGTAAAAAGTATTCTGCTTTGTTATGTAACACACTGGTGACAGGAAATGATAATATTTTCTATCAGAAGACCTTCAGTCTACAGAAACAGACATCATCTTTCCAATGGAGAAGGTCAGAAAAAGATGCAAGGGGCAGGTGAAAAGGAAGAATCAAAATTGAGCGTGGAAGGACTGAAGAACATTACTGTAAGAAAAAAAAGGAGAAAGACAGATGTTGACTACATGACTCAAGCTGTGAATTTACAGCACCAGCTGGATGAGAATTTAATGCACAATGAAAACAGTAGGGTTGATAAGACTAATAGTGATGAAGATCTATCCTTCATAACAATTGATAGAGCAGATATTATTGTATTAGAAGCTGAAGATTCTTCAGAGCTGGCCAGCAAAGATATTCTTGTAATTGAAGAGTCAGTTATTAGAGGAACTGATACGCGCAGTGGTGCAGCGGTTAACGTTGTCGCCTCACAGCAAGAGGTTCTCCGGTTCGATTCTCGGCTGGGGTGCCTTCTGTGTGGAGTTTGCATGTTCTCCCTGTGTTCGTGTGGGTTTCCTCCGGGTACTCTGGTTTCCTCCCACATTCCAAAGACATGCATCTGGAGCGTTTCTCCCCGGGCCTCCGCTGAAAACAGGCTCTGTGGAACCTAGTCGGACATTCCCGGTCAACAAATGTTAAATAAATAAATAAATAAATAAATAAAATATTTGCAGAGATGATAATGAATATCAAATAGTTTTATGCTTGCCAGGAGCAAAAATAGAAGATGTGAGACAAGCCTTGGAATGCCTTAATGCAAGGAAGTACAGATCTGTTTTTATTCATGTTGGTACAAATTATGTCACCCGCAAGGATTCTCTGATTGTTAGTAGGGAACTGACAGCCCTCTTAGATAGTATTGCTTGTACTGGTGTTGGGACGTATTTTTCACAAATCACCTATAGAAGGATAGTCAGGTCACTGTGAATGAAAAGATTTTTTGGGGTAAATACCTACATGAAAAAATTGCCCTGTTTTAAAAAAAAATGGAAATGTGTGGAACATCCAAGCCTTGTTTTTGGCACATGTGTTCAGACAGGATGGTGTACATTTGTCAAGATCAGGGAAGATAATGTTTGCAGCAGATATTTTGCAATATTTGACAAAGAGTAGGCAGGATTTTTGCGATGTTGAAAATTTAACAACCCACAGATTGCAACATCTGATGCCTCTCTGGTGGTTGTTAATGCTAGGAGCATTAATAATAAAGTTTTTTACTGGAAAATTTACTATATTCCCACAAGACTGATGTTGTTATTGTTTGTAAAACATGGTTAAAGAACAACGACTGGAAACCAGTTCTGTCAGGGCATGAATGTTTTTACTGTAACAGACATTCTAATAAAAATCAGGTGGAGTTGTTATGATAGGAATTAAAGATAGCTAAGAGACATGTGATTATTGCATGTTCAGTGATAACACCAAGACTGTGTAACTGTGACAATAAAGACAACCCTGGAACATATAACAGTTGTTGGCGTGTATAGACCATCAAAGTCAAGTGCAGATGACCTAGAGGAATTCTTACATTTCTTGCATGAAATACAGGAGGAAAGAATAATATTAGCTGGGGACTTAAATTTACCAGAAACAGACTGGAATAATACTGATTCTACAATGTTAGTAAGGAAATTATTCACAGCGTATATTCAGGAACAACAATTGCTTCAGATTGTAAAAAATCTACCAGGGGATGAAACATATTAGACATTGTTTGTGTTCCCAAATGAATTACTGTAACTTCAAGTCAAGTTTTACCACCATTGATGTGCAATGATCATGGGGTTATAAAGGTTAATTTGTTGCTAGATAATTCTGCCAAACTGAAATCTAAACCAATGCACAGAAGGTTAATTACAGGTTATATGGAAGCAAAACATTCACTATGTAAAACTAACTGGAGTGAGGTGTTTAGTGGAAAAACTGCTGATGGAATGTGGAAAGTTTTGAAAGAGAAATTGTTTGAGTGCCAAAATTAAAAAAAAAATGTTTACCATTAGGATCTAGGCATACAACATCAGGCAGATGTATTTCCATAAGAACAAGATATTTGATTAAGGTGAGAGACAAAAATATAAGAAATGGAAGACAGGTCCAACTACAACTTTGAAAACTGAAATAAATAAGCTGGATAAACAGATTAAGCATAATGTGAGACAAGATCAGGAAAAATTTGAAGAAAATTTATATAAAGATATTGAGCATAACACGAAACCTTTTTATAGATACATAAGATGTGAAAGGAGTAAAGACATACACATTGATAAACTGTATGCAGATTCTAAAATGCATTCTCAGACACAACAGATTATAGATATATTTACAAAATCGTATACAAAAAGTTTGGCTCCACAAAAGGGGTGGTAAGTTGTCCTAGTGACATCCAGGTAACCCCAGATACTGGAATCAAATTAGATTATATTGAAAACAAACTATGCAAACTTGATCCAAACAAAGCACAGGGAGGAGACAGAATTACTGACAATGACCTGAGAACACTTCAGCAAGAACTTTCAGTACCATTATATCTATTATTCATTAGGTCATATAAATATGGGGAGATTCCACGAGATTGGAGACCTGCACTTATTAAACCTGTTTTAAGGGAAAGGGGAGTAGGACAAACCCAGAGTCATATAGACCCTTAAGTCTACTTTCATGTTGTGGAAAAATAATGGAGAAGGTAATATTGGAATACGTTATTTCAGAACTGGATAAGTTGGGACTTGAAACCATATATCAGCATGTATATGTTGAAAACAGATCTATTACCACCTGTAACATGATGTTCTATAACAATATAATAACAGCTATGAATGAAAAATTGTGCTGCAATGTAATTTATATAGATATAACTTCAGCATTTGACAGGGTCATACACATAACACTGATCAATACAATAGTACAACTAGGCATTGGTGTATTCTTGATAAGATGGATAGCTGCATAGCTTACAAATAGGACATGGCAAGTATCATGCAGTAACTGGACAGGCAAAATCCTTGGTTACAGTCAGGATGTCCCACAGGGCTCTGTCCTAGGTTCTTACTTGTTTAGATTTTATCTTTCAGACCTTTTTCATCTGAGGTGTTCTACAGTCTATATGCAGATGATCTGTAATCATGTTAACTGATTACATGTGTTACAGATAAGGCATGTCTGCAGAATAACTTGACTAAATTGATCATTTGGGTACTGGAGAATAATATGCAGATAAATACATCAAAAACTAAGCATATGAGATTTGGTAAGCATAAATTGAAAGGTGAATATTTAAAACAGCACACAGTGATTGAAACTGCAGATTTAAGGACCTGCGTATATCGGTATATCCAGCTTTGAGTTTTTCTAATCATATCAACCAAATGGTTAACGATAGGTATACAACTATAGGTTGTATAAAAAGATTTATAAAGTCATTGTTTGTTAGTTAAATTAGACCCGAACTTGAGTACGCAACAACAATATGGAAACCCTATAAGAAAACTAGCATGAGTAAACTGGAAGGAGTAAAACAAAAATATACCAAGGCTATCCATGGATGTGCAAATTTAAGTTATTATGAAAGGGTAAAATATCTGAACTTGCACAATGTCTCATGCACATATCTAAGAAGAGATTTTATTAAGGTATATAAGGCATTTAGTGACAACTACTTCTGGGAATGTTTGGGTTTAACAAAAAGTACTAGAGAATCATCAGACAACTCGTGTAGAAGATTCTATAGGAATGAGAAGTGTACTAATTGGTTCTCTGACAGAGTAGCTGATGCATGGAACAAGCTACCAAATTGCATTAAAGCAAGTGTTTAGATATTTTTAAGAACAGCCTGGATACTTATTATGGGAACAAGTGTTTTGGTATATTGGCAAGCTAGAAGGGCATTAATGCCCGTGCTTGAAATATTTGTATGCATGTATGTATGTATGTATCAATAACCAGACAGAGCTTCATCAGAATATTTTTTAGCACAACTACCCAGCCTTATATAGCCAAATCATGTAGGTGACAAGAATAATTAATTGATGTTGAAGCTGATTGAACCAATTAATACAAAAATGCTTATTTAAAATCATACTAAACCAAAACAGTGCACCAAGGCAAAGGTGAAGATAAAAAAGAAACTCAAAACCAAAATTCTCCACCAAACAGCACAAGAGGACCACAAAATAAGGTTTAAAAATATACATTAAAACACAACACTAAAAAATGTTTATATTAACTTTCCTACTTTTTAAAAAAACACAATATTTACAGTGTCATTTAAACCAGGTGGAATATAAGATGCATGGCGAAATTGCAATTCTGCTTCTCTCTGTTCAACAACATTCTTATAATTACCACCTCTAGGATCCTTATTTACCACTTCAATGACAGAAAAAGTAAATTTTTCCAATTAATGCAATGCAAAGAATGTTTATACAAAGCATTGTTCAAATTTTTACTCTTTATAGCACACTGATGCTCTTGAAATCTCTTTCTCAGACTCCTTGTACTCATTCCAACATAAAAAGCTGCACAGGTGGAGCATGTAGCAACATACACAATACCCATCACACCACAATCTACCTTACCAGATACTGGTATAGTGTAATCTAAATGTGTGAGTGAAACAAAAGGACCTTCATGTATGAACCAGCAGCCTCTACACTCCAAGCACTTATACATACCCGGGTTGCTACAGCCTGTCACAGGAGAGTCTATTTTTTTACTCCTGTTTACCAACATATATTTGGTACTGTAGTTTTTCTTGTAAACAAAGGATGGACCATCACCCAACACCTTTTTTAAGTCTTTATTGCCTGTAATAACTTTCCAATTGTCTGCTATTATATTATGTATAGCATAATTGTCCGTACTCATGTCCAAACAAATCCTGGGGTCCCTTTCATTACCTCCATCAGTCTCCATACCATTTTCATGGTCATCTTTCTTAATAAAACCTTTTTTCAAAATCAGAGGAAATCAATTCCTCTCCTAAAAATAATTTCCTGGGCAGCTGCATCAACCATTTCCGCAGGGTACCCCCTATCCAAAAATAAACCTTTGATGAACCTTACTTCCAACAAAAAGGTACTATCATCAACAGTCATATGGGATGTTAACATTGAATGGACAGCAGTGACCAACACCTTCATTAGTAGTATCCATTGGAAAAACACTTTTTGTAATAGTTATGTGCGTTACAAAAGTAGTCACCCTAAGTTTATGAAAAGGAACATCCCACCAGGGCAATTTATTAGAGCATCCAGTATGAGTGTTGATGGTATGACAATGGTATGGAGACTGATGGAGGTAATGAAAAGGGCCTCAGGTTTTGTTTGGACATGAGTACGTAATATAATAGTGGACAACTGGAAAGTTATTACAGGCAATAATGGCTTAATGAAGGTATTGGGTGATGGTCCATCCTTTATTTACAAGGAAAACTACAATATCAAATATATGTTGGTAAACATGAGTAAAAAAATGGACTCTCCTGTGACAGGCTGTAGCAACCCGGGTATGTATAAGTGCTTGGAGTGTAGAGGCTGCTGGTTCATACATGAAGGCCCTTTTGTTTCACTCACACATTTAGATTACACTATACCAGTACCTAGTAAGGTAGATTGTGGTGTGATGGGTATTGTGTATGTTGCTACATGCTCCACCTGTGCAGCTTTTTATGTTGGAATGAGTAGAAGGAGTCTGAGAAAAAGATTTCAGGAGCATCCGTATGCTATAAAGAGTAAAAATTTGAACAATGCTTTGTATAAGCATTCTTTGCATTGAATTATTTGGAAAAAAATTACTTTTTCTGTCATTGAAGTGGTAAATAAGGTATCCTAGAGGTGGTAATTATAAGAATTTTGTTGAACAGAGAGAAGCAGAATGGCAATTTCGCCTTGCATCTTATATTCCACCTGGTTTAAATGACACTGTAAATATTTAGTATTTTTTAAAACGTAGGAAAGTTAATATAAAAAATGTTTGGTGTTGTGTTTTGATGTATATTTTTAAACCTTATTTTGTGGTCCTCTTGTGCTGTTTGGTGGAAAATTTGGGTTTTTATTTAAAATCATACAGCTTCTAAAGATTTAAAAAAAAAATTTGAAAGTACATATGTTAAAGAACTTTACATATTCTTTCTTAAAGTTTATTGAGTTTGTTTATTTCAAAGAATATGAGTTGTTACTTGTAAAACACGTATTGTTACAGCTTCTGAGCTTTCTCTTTTAAAACCCAGGTTAAAGAACTAGAGTCATTTATACCAGGAAGGTGGCTGGCATCAAGTTTAAGCTGCCACAACAATTTTTTTAACTCAATTCTTTCTCTGCAAGTGTCACCCTGGGATTACAAGGAATTTTTTATCTAAAATGACAAATAAAAAACTTCTAAAATCCACACATTTATTAGAATGCCTTTACAAGGCATTGTTTATATTACACCTAGAAATATCATAGCAGTGCTTATAAATGTGTTTTCTTAATTGTCATTCCATTTTTCTCATGTAAAATGCAGAGCATGTAGAACACAATGCTAGGTAAACTAACCCTCTGCTAGCACAATTACCTCTCTGTGGATATATCCTACATTTTGGGATATTGTCCAGTACAATGGGACTAATTTCCAAAATGCACTTGCATTGACTACAAGTGCCACACTTTTAGTGCTTTGGTTTAATGTAATACCTGAATTAAAATCTTAGTTGTTCTCAACTATATTTTTGATGTTGTTAGCTCTCTTGTAAATAAACATTGGGTTTACTTCTCATGATGTTTTTCAGTGTATCCTCACTGGTCAAAATAGACCAGTAGTTATTCAGTATACTTTTAATAATTCCTGAACCTACATTGAACCCTGCTGTAGAAGAGCCCTGCTGTAGGAGCATTTTCTCAAATTCTTTCCCTGTTTGTTGAAATTACAAAAGCATTGGTCAGTTGTTTTACCAAGACCTACTGCCCTTTCACCATTATCAAGGGCTTTTTTATAACACTGCTTAGACTCATTTAAACCTACTTCAAGGAGAGGAACATATTTTATGCCCCATCCTTTTGATATCTCCTCACTAATTGCCCATACCAACTGGTAAGGATATTTCCTCTCCAAAAATGTTTTCAAGTCTAACTCTATCAACATCAAATGCCTCCCGTTCAGATGTCATATGGGCCAATCTCAGCAAGTGCCCTTTAATAAGGCTTTTATTTTGTGAAAATGGATGGGAACTCTTGAAATGCAAATAACTTTTTGAAAAAGTGGCTTTCTAAATAAATGGGAAGAAAAGCCCTTCATACCCTTAGTGATGGTAGGGTGAAAATAGTGTATGTATGTATTGTCAATTTGATAAGTTAATTTAAAATGGAGTAGTTTGATTTATAAATTTAATGAAATCAGGAACTAACACTATGTCACCTGTCGATAAATGACGATGTCATCCAAAAATCTCAAATATAAGTTATGTGTCAAAAAAATGAAGATGCAAATACAAATTTGGTTTCCCAACACATGCAAGGCCAGAGAGATTCTGACAAATCCAGCTCAACAACTTAAAATGTAATATTAGCACTTTTGTTTTATTTTATAACAAAACTTCTTCAGATGAAGTGAACCAAACACATACACTGTTTAAATGCAATTCCAAAAGTCATGTGACAACTTTTTAAAATCATGTGATCAGCTTAAAATCATGTGACAGCCAAAAACTTTTAAAATCATGTGATCAGCTTAAAATCATGTGACAGCTGAATCCACTGAACAAATCATGCATTAAGGCAACATATTCAAAAAGGTCAAAATTGAAGTAAACAAAAATCACAGGCTAAATATCTGAATACATCAACCTGTAAAACTTTCTTTTACCAAACAATAATACATGGCTTTATGTAAGAGCAAGCATTAAATAGTAAATGCTATACTGAGAAAATCTGCCTGATAAAAAATGTAGCAATATCATCTTTCGAAAGCTCTTAGATTTAAAAGACAGCTAATAGAAATCTAGTCATTAATCCCTGGCCAAGAACTTGCATTAAGTGTGAGCTGCCAATATAACTCATGTTCTTCCAAATTAAGTTGCTATGAGCCACCACGTTCACTAGGAGTTACCTTTTCCATAATTACAAATTTAAAAACATGGTCTGGCAATTCCATTAAGTGTTTGGCTAGGGTATTGTTTGTTTTCCTTTTCTTAATGTCGTATAGACGTTCAGCAATTCTTTCTTTGAACTTGCGCTCAGTTTTGGCTATGTAGAAAACAGGGCAATGTTGACAGAGTGCAGTGTATACTACCTCTCCTGTCAGACAGTTAAATGCTCCTTTTATATAAAATGTAAAGTTCTTCATAACAAGTAATTGTATTCATTCAGATCAATTTGTCTATGAATAAATCATTTTGTGTCCCTCACCCTTTTGTATGCTGTATTTAGTTCATTTAGAGACACTTTACTAAAGGTAGATCCTGAAAGCATATCAAGCATTTTTTGTTTGTAGTCATGTGCCTCCATTATCATCAAACCCCCACCTTTGTCTGGTTTCATAAGCCTCAAATTTTGGTCACTTAATTCTTTTAACAGTTTTTTTTCTCCTCAGGTAGTAAATTGTCATTAGTATTTGAGTTCTGTTTGTTTCTTTTCAATAATGACCAAAAGTCCAGTTCGCAAATATCTCAAAACACTGGACTGTAGGATGAACTGCAGGGTTGTACGTGCTACATATCTTAAATGTTTTAGGAACAATGGTGGGTGTGTCAAACAAAATATTCTGGTTCAGGTTTCTTATGTATTGTTTGAAGTCCATTAAAAGTTTTGCCACATTAACACGTTCAATGGGAAAAAAAAGTCCTCATTCAAACAAATCTGCACATTCTGAACCTATATAATGCACAGTGTAATTGTATATTGTGAAATCCCCTTTATTGTTGGTGCTTAGTACACATGGTGAACCATTTGAACACAAGGGGAGGTTGTCAGAATTTACCTCCAGTTGGTGTTTTTGAATTTCTGGCTGTGCCACCGTGTCTGACCCTCCTGAGGAGGCTTTGTCTGGAAACGCTGATTCCAGTAGTTGTTCTGCTGCTTTGCCTATATTCTCTCTGAATGGCAGGTTAAAGGGGGGTCCAAAGGGGGATTCTCAGTGTTAGTTGCATCACTGTGTTGATTGTTCCTAAATTAAGTACCGTCCATAGGTGAAACTGGAGGAAAATCAACAGTGGTGTTTTGGTGTGACCCAAATCTACATCCCCATGCTTGAGAAACTGGGGGTTCAGGATGTGCTGTATGATTGAGATAGGCTAGCCTGTCTCTTTCAAGTTTTTCTGCTTTTCTATTTTTTAATTTTTTTAATTTCTCATCAATACTTTTAAAGATCTTAGCATAATCAAATGTATGCTGTTCAAATGACAAGTAATTAAGTAATTCAAAGCATTAATGTCCCCCGCTAATTCCTCTATTAATTTATTACTGAAATTTATAAGTACCTGCAAATATTCACATCCATGCCGATCAAATTTCTTCAGTAATTCCAAGTGCAGCAGTGAATCTATTATAAGTCCTGTGGGGTAACACCAGGAATGCAGTTTCTTTATACATTCAGCCAGGAATGCATTCTCCAGTTGTAATTTCTTGTATTTAATAAGTTTGTAATCAGATTCATCCTGGTACTCCATAATGTTAGAAGTGGAAGTATCAGTAGTGGGTTGCATTATTTGAAACTAGAAATCTCCACGAAGCCAGTCATGTAATACTGGGATGTTGCCTGTACTGTTGATTCTCAGAGTATCATTGTCTGCAGGATCCCTTCCTGCTATAGTATCTGCAGGTCCCAAAAGTTGTGGAGTTAAAGAAATCCACCACGGGAATAATCTGTTCTGTAACACACCCTCCCTGGCTGGGGGGAGGGAAACTGAAATACCTTCAACTCGCTCAGTCAGCTGTTGAACTAGTCGGGTAAGATCCATTACAGAATGTTGCAAAGAAAAACATCTGCTTCCGAAAGTAGTAGCTGGGAATTCGTCAACCCTCCTGCAGCCATAGTGTATTGGAACCAAACAAAACCAAAACGGAAGACAAACTTATAAAAGAACACATGCAAGGCCACAGAGATTCCGACAAATCCAGCTGAACAAATTAAAATGTAATATTAGAGCTTTCATTTTATTTCATAACAAAACTTCTTCAGATGAAGTCAACCAAACACACACACTGATTAAATACAATTCTAAAAGGTCTACAACTACCACACTTTTTAGTGCTTTGGTTTAATGTAACATCTGAATTAAAGTCTTTGTTGTTCTCAACTGTATTTTTGATGTTGTTAGCTCTCTTGTAAATAAACGTTGGTTTTACTTCCCATTATGTTTTTTCAGTGTATCATCACTGGTCAAAATAGACCAGTAGTTATTTAGTATACTTTTAATGATTCCTGAACCTACATTGAACTGCACCATAAGAGCCCTGCTGTAGGAGCATTTTCCCAAATTCTTGCCCTGTTTGTTGAAATTACAAAAGCGTTGGCCAGTTGTTTTATCAAGACCTACTGCCCTTTCATCATTATCAAGGGCTTTTTTCTGACACTGGTTAGATTCATTTAAACCCACTTCAAGGAGAGGGACACAATTTATGCCCTATCCTTTTGAGATCTCCTCACTAATAGCCTGTACCAACTGGTGGGGATATTTGCTCTCCAAAACATGTTTTCAAGTCTAACTCTATCGACATCAAATACCTCCGTTTCAGATGTCATATGGGTCAATCTCAAAAACTGCCCTTTAACAAGGCTTTTATTTTGTGAAAATGAATGGAAACTCTTGAAATGCAAATAACTTTAAGAAAAAGTGGGCCTTCTAAATAAATAGGAAGAAAAGGCTTCATACCCTTAGTAATAGTAAGGTGAAAATAGTGTATCTGTGTATTGTCAATTTGATAAGTTAATTTCAAAAATGGAGTAGTTTGATTTATAAATTTAATGAAATCAGGAACTAACACTATGTCACCTGTTCATAAATGAAGATGTCATCCAAAACTTTCAAGTATAATTTATGCAGTGGAAAAATGAAGATGTAAATACAAATTTGGTTTCCAAGGAGAGCATGACCAAGTTAGCAAAGATGTTTTATGACATTACCTGATATGCTAATTGAGCGTGACATTGCCTGACATGCTCAGTGATGCTGATTGTTTCAATCTTATTGTTTTATGACATTACCTGACATGTTCAGTGATACCGAGTGCTCTAACTTCATTATTTTATGATATTACCTGACATATTCAGTGAGGCTGAGTTTTCTAACCTCATTGTTTTATGACATTGAGACATATTCAGTGATGATGTGTTTTCTAACCTCATTGTTTTATTACATCGCTTGACATGTTCACTGATAATGAGTGTTCTAACTGCATTGTTTTATGAAATTACTTGACATTTTCTATGTTGCAGAGTGTTTTAATTGCATTGTTTTATGATGAGAGTAATATTGAGCTTTCTAACCTCATTGCTTTATGACATTATCAGATGCATTCAATGATGATGTCTTATAACTTCATTATTTTATGACATTCCCTGACCTTTTCAGTGATTCAGAATGTATTATCCTAATTGTTTCAAGACATTACCTGACAGTAATTATGAGTGTTCTAACTGCATTGTTTTATGACATTACTGGACATTTTCAGTGTTGCAGAGTGTTATAACCTCACTGTTTATGACATTACCTGACATGTTCAGTGATGGTAAATATTTCAAGCTCATTGTTTTGTGACATTACAAGATGAGGTCAGTCATGCTGAGTTTTCTAACCTCATTGCTTTATGACACAACCTGACATAGTATTGCTAAATTGTCAACCTCATTGTATTATTACATTACTTGATATGCTCAGTGAAGCTGAGTATTCTAACTTCAGTGTTTTATCACATGACCTGACATGCTCAATGATGCTGAATGTACTAACCTCATTGCTTTATGATATTATCTAACACATTCTGTGATCTAGAGTGTTCTAATAGTTTTATGACATTTTCTGACAGATTCAGTTATGAGAAGTGCTGTAACCTCTTTGTTTTATGACATTACCTGACACATTCAGTAATGATAATTGTTTTAACCTCATTCTTTTAATACATCACCTGTTATGTTCAGTGATACCGAATGTTCTAACCTCATTGGTTTATGATGTTACCTGATATGTTCAGTGATGCTGAGTTTTCTAATCTCAATGTTTTATGACATTACCTGACACGTGCAGTGATGCCGTGTTCTAACCTCATTATTTTATAGCATTGCCTGGCATGTTCAGTAATTCCGAGTGTTCTAACCTTATTGTTTTATGACATTATCTGATACTCTCAGTGATGCTGAGTTTTCTAACTTCATTGTTTTATGACAGTAATTTACATGTTCAGTAGTTATGTGTTCTAATCTCATTGTTTTGTGACATAACCTGACACAATCATTGATGCCAAGTTCATAGGTTCATAGGTAGGTATTAGGCTATTGGCCCAGCTTTTGCCACCCAAGAAAATTATTTTCCTGTGCCCCTGTCAAGCAGAACCACAGAAGTGATCCCCGGGGTGAATTTTCTATTACCCATCCACTCATCAAGATTTTTCTTGAAGAGTTCTAATGAGGAGCTCGGTTTGACATAGATAGGTAGTCTGTTCCAGAGTATGGGAAGTCTCTGGGACAGGAATCTATCCCTCCAGCATGTTCTGTTTATTGTGGTGGCAAGGTTTAGATCCCTAGAGCATGTAACTCGGTGGGATTGGGATTTCTTTAAGTGGAGCATGTCCAACAGCTCTGGGTTTGACATAGCTTTGTATGGTAGGCAGAGACTGCCTCTGAGCAGATGATATGCGACGGAGTAAAGCTGAAGTTTTTTGAGATGGTCTGCGTAAGCCATCTGTTTGAGGCCAGTAATCCTCTTTGTGAGGTATTTTTGTGGCCTTTCCAGTTGTTGTAGATGTCTTGTGAGGTACATACCAAAAGGGGCATTGTACTCTATAATGGGTCTAATGAGTGATGAGTAGTGGGGAACAATGACCTCTTTTTTTCTGGATGAGAAACCTTTTGTGATGAGGTGTGCCATGTAGAAGGATTTCCTGACCACTGTGGCAATGTGATTATCAAAGGAGAGACTACTGTCCACCTGTGTACCAAGGTCTCTTATCACACTTTCGGTGTTAAGTAGACTACCGCCTATGTGGTAGTTCATGGGTACAGAGTTTTTACCAAAGGGGATGACAATGCACGTTTGGGCATTGAGCTTGAGACCATGGCTTTGACACCAGGCATCTGTCTCAGTGAGGCCCTTCTGTAGGATGTCTACATCGTTAGGAGTTTCGATTATTGCTCCTAGTTTGCAGTCATCTGCGAATTTTGTTAGCCAAAGACCTTCTGGGTTAGCATGCACTTCAGAGAAGTAGATACAAAACAGGAGAGGACCCAGAACTGAACCCTGTGGTACTCCACTTGTCACTGGTCTGAAGTCTGATTAGGAGTCTGCTACTTTCACAGTGTGGGCTCTGTCAGTAAGCCAGTTGGCAACCCATCTTGTGACATAGGGATTTATACCTAGTTTAGTGAGTTTATCTATAATTCCAGAGTGGGGGATGGTGTAGAACGCCTTGGCAAGATCTAGATAGGCTGTGTGAACTACCTTACCCTCATCTATGGCTTTGGTGACTACTTCAAAGAAGTCTATCAGGTTTAGGAGACATGATCTGCCTTTTACAAACCCAAACTGTGTAGGGTCCAGAGTTTGCAGATCTCCAATGTCTTTGTTTATGAGTTCCATGATGATCTGTTCCATGGCCTTGCAGACCAGGCTCATCAGGCTAATGGGGCAGTAGTTCCCGGGGTCTTTTGTGGCCCCCCCTTTGTGGAGTGGGATAACCATCGCGGTGCGCCATTCAATGAGCACAAAGCCTGAGGTGAGGCTATGATTGAACATGGTACTTAGGTAGGGTGCCAGTTCATTCTGTAGTTCGTGTAGAAGGCAGCCTGGTGTGTTGTCAGGTCCCATGGATGCTGTGTTCTTGGCTTTGGAGAGTGAGGTTTTTACCTGTGCAGCCATGATTACAGGAACTTTGCATTCTTCCCATATAAAGATGGGCCCTTTAGGGGGTGAGAGGGGGGTAAAGTTAGCACTGAACCTATCTACCAGGATGTTGGCAATCAGTTGGTTCTGTGCATTTAGTGTCATTGTGTTGTAACTCAGAGCAGATCTGAGTGTTGCCATTGAGATTCTTGACATAGCTATAGAATGCTTTGTGGTTGTCTTTAGAATCAGTGGCAATTTTGTTTTCATAACTAGCTTTGGAGGATTTTATGAGGGATCTCAGCTTCTTACTGAGGCAGTTCCCCCAATCATGGGATTTTACTCTTTTTTGCAACAGTATCTTTCTTCTGTTGTAGAGTTTTTTTATGACAGAAGACCACCAGATTGGCTTCCTTTTTTTGGAGGATAGCATCTTGGTTCTGTTAGGGATAGCGTGATCCAGGCACTCGTGTAAGTGCTTATAAAGTGCATTTGTGTAGGATTCAGCAGTTGTATCTCTATTGTCCATCTGCATGGGTGTCGTGAAGTTTGCCACTTATGTCTTAAGAAGCATGAAGTTGGCTTTGGAGAAATTTTATACGGTTGTTTTCCTAATGGGGGGTGGGAGCGGGATGTGGATGTCTAGGTTGATTTAGCTTGTGGTCAGATCTGACCAACGAGGAGCTGACCTCTGGTGTGGAACACCGGTCATCCATGTTGGTGATGACCAGGTCTAGGATATTGCTGCCCCTGGTGTTGGTGTGGATAAGTTGATCCAAGGAGTTGGAATTGATGATTTCCAGAAAACGTTGAGCAAAAGAGTTGGTACATGAGTAGTTTTCCCAGTTAATGGTAGGGTAGTTGAAATCATCCATTATTAGAGTGTTAGGTTGTACCTTAATATTTTCCAGTGTATCAAGAAAAGAGGAGTGGGAATGCTGGAGCATGGTGGGGGGGTCTGTAGCAAGCTACAATCTGAATTGTGGTTTTGCCCAGAGTTAGTTGAACTTGGATAATCTTGGATGCATTATGCTGAGCAACTAGCTTGGAGGTGTGGATATCCTTAATGAATATGGACACGCCTCCACCTTTAGTGTTTCGGTCCGGGTTTAGTGGCCGAAAGGTGTGGTATGAATTATAGCCTGGTAATGCAGGGATGCTCTCTGAAGCTTTGAACCAGGTCTCTGTCACTGCACAGATGTCAATGTTCTCCATTTTAAGGAGTGCCTCAAGTGAGTGCATTTTGAGATTTAGACTTCTAGCATTGAGTAGCATTACCCTCAGATTTTGCTTGCTTGTACTTGTTACGGTGGTGAATTTGTCATTTGAACCTTTCCTAAAAAAGGCACTATAGGGGTTGCAAGAGCCTTTGCCAGTATCCAGAATCCCAAGGGTGACAGGTGCAGGCCATCTCTGGCAAAGCAGCGTGGTCTGTCGATCATGTCATCCCAGGCAGACAGATACTGGATTCCCTTAAAATGACACCAGAAGCTTAGCCAATTGTTAAAGTCAATCATTCTGTCCTTGTGCTGCGGTAGTGTTGTCACCTCACAATAAGACACTGTCTGGTTCGATTCTCAGCTAGAGTGTCATCTGCGTGGAGACATACGTGAATGGGCGTACCTTCGTTGAAGGTTGTGCATCAGGGCTGGTAACTCGGCATGTAAAAATCAGCTACCAATCATTAGCAGACCGGAGTTCCGCTGTGGCAACCCCTAACCGGGAAAAGCCGAAAGACACAACAACTGTGGTATCATTCTGGGTGATGGCAGGATGCTACTCAGGGACAGGGTAATACCTGCCTGGGCTACAAGATCAGAGAGCTCCTCCATATCTCTTTTCATGTAGTCCAGGGAGGTACGTCTCAGGTCATTCACACCAACATGGACAATGACAGAGTCATATTTGTGCTTGTTGTGGAATGACCTGAGTGCGTGTGTTATGTGACGGATCCTGGCACCTGACAGGCAGCTGACAGTAACTTTTTCCTTGTTTAGGCTGGTGAGTGGAACATCAGTGTGCCTGACTATAGAGTCACCTGTGACTAGAGTGTTGGGTATGTTATGCCTTATGGGCTGTAGTTGAGGGGCACACTGAGTATGTGGGCTAAGTGTCATTTGGGTTGTGTTGGGGGTGGAGGTTGTTTGTATTTCTGCTTTGGAGGTCTCTGTTGTTTGGACAGGTTATTACTGAGAGCCTCTGTGAATGTAGGTGTGTGTTTTGTGCTTCTGTATGTATGTTTTGGTGGTGTAGGTTTTGAGGGACTATGTGATGAGTGTGGTGCTGTGCAAGTGTTTACCTTCTCCTCTTGACTGTCTAGTCCAGTCTTCGGTGAAGAGATCTTTGCTTCCAGTTTGGCTATATAAGTGCATCTCTCACAGGTCGTAGTGTTGGGTGGTAGGAGGAGAGGGTTGTCTGTGTACATGAGGCAATTGCTGCATTGTCTCAAGATGCCCAGATTCATCAGGTAGACAGGAGAAAACACCAGGAGTTGACCTTTAGACATGCCTGAATAGGTGCTTATTTATTAAGTACTAAAAACTGTTTTCCTCTAGACAAGTGAGGAAAGTTGAGTGCTGTAGTAATTTGTAACTTATTTAGTGTTTACAATGAGTTCTGAACAAGTGCTGAGCTCAAAGAAACAGATTTGAGTGCTAAAACGTGTTGTAACCTCATTTTCTAAGACATTATCTGACATGCTCGGTGATTCTGGCTGTTCAAACCTGATAGTTTTATGATATTACATGACATGTTCAGTGATGCTGACTGTTCTAACCTCATTGTTTTATGAGATGCCCTGATATGCTCAGTAATGCTGCGGTTTCTAAACTCATTCTTTTATGCTATCACCTAATACATTGAGCGTTGTTTAATGACATTACATGGCATGTTTACTGAAGATGAGTTTTTCAACCTTATTGTTTTATGACATTATCTGACATGTCCAGTGATGATAATTATTCTTACCTCATTCATTCGCTGACATGTTTCCACATACTGAGTGTTCAAACCTAATTTTTTATGACATTACCTGACATGTTCAGAGATGTTGAGTGTTCTATCCTCATACTTTTATGACATTTCTTCACATGTTCAGGGATGATTTTTTTTTAACCACATCATTTTATGTCATTACCTGATGCCCTCAGTGATTCTGACTGTTCAGCCTCATGGTTTATGAAATTACCTGACATGTTCAATGATAATGAGTGTTTTAAACTCACTGTTTTATGACTTTGCCTGACATGTTCAGAAATGCTGAATGTTCTAAACTCATTATTTTATAACATTCCATGACATTTTCAGTGTTGCAGTGTTCTGTAACTTGTTTTCTGACATTATCTCACAGATTCAGTGATGCAGAATGAGCTTACTTCATTGTTTATTACGTTCCCTGACATGAGTAGTCAGGCTGAGTGGTGTATCTTCATTGTTTTAGGACTTGACCTGACATGCTCAGAGATGCTGAGTGTTCTATGCGTATTCTTTGATGACATTGCCTCGTATTTTCAGGGTTATGTTTGTTTTAACCTCATTGTTTATGTCATTTCCTGATGGCCTCTGTGATCCTGAACATTATAACCTCATTGTTTTATAAATTTACCTAACATATTCACTGATGATGAGCATTTTAACCTTACTGTTTTGTGTACATTACCTAACAAGTTGAGTGATGCTGAGTGTTCTAAACACGTTCTTTTATGAGATATCCTTACATGTTCAGTGATACTAAATGTTCTAACCTCATTGTTTCATGATATTACCTGACATAATCATTGATCCTCAGTGATCTAATCTCATTCATTCATGACATTACCTCACATGTTCACTGACGCTGTGTTTTAACTTCATTGTTTTATGACATTACCTGACCCATTCAGTGATGGTGAGTATACTAACCTTGTTTAAGAGGTTACCTGACATGTTCAGTAAGGATAAGGGTTCTAACCTCCTTATTTTATGACCTTACTTGACACATTCTCTTTTGATAAGTGCTTTAACTACATTGGGGTTTTTTTTGTACTTTATCTGATATGTTCAGTGATGCCTAGTGTTCTAACTTCATTGTTTTATGATATTATCTGATATGTGCAGAGACGCTGAGTGTTCTGCCTTCATTGTTTTATGAAGATAACTGACATGCTCAGTGATGCTGAGGGTACTAACCTCATAGCTTTATCACATATCCTGACATGTTCAGTAATGATAGATGTTCTGACTTGTTTTATGAAATTTTTTTCTTGGTCAATGAAGCTGAGAGTTAAAACCTCATTGTTTTATGGCATTACCAGGTATATTCAGTGATGCAATGTGCTGTAACCTCATTGTTTTATGACATTACCTGACATGTACAATAATTATATATGTTCTAACTTCATTGTGTTATGGCATTAGCTGATATGTGCAGAGGTCGTGAGTGTTCTAACCACATTGTTTTATTACATTACCTGACATATTCAGTGATGTTGAGTGATCTAACCTCATTGTTTTATGGCATTACCTGACTCATTCTCTGATATCAAGTGATCCAACTTCAATGTTTACCTGCCTCCTTCAGTAATGATGTGTTTTCTAAACTCATTGTTTTATGAACCTACTTGAAGTGTTCAGTGATGCTGACTTTTCTAACCTCCAGGGGTGGCTTGTGCTATTGGACTGCAGGACTGCAACCCCCCAGCTGTAAAACAAAAAAGAAAAAAGAAAAACAAATGCGAGTAGCAGAACATCGCACATGTGCACTCACGGCATTTCCTGATATCCGGACTGCTGGTGAACCAGTCTGGAGCATGCGCACATAATCCAGACTGTCTCACCAGCAGTCTGGATTAGGAAGAGAGCATTCAGCAGCACTATCCCAGAAGTCTATGCAGTTCCAACTGCATAGACTGGAAGGGGATCAGACTGCAATGTCCGCAGGCTGGGTAGCACCCAGCTTGTTCTGCTCTTGCAGGAAGGACTTGCTCTCATTGTGGGCTTTGGATGGTACAGACTTGCTCTCGTAAGGAATACAACAGACTTTGGAGTTTACTAAGGGAATAGGCTGCCTGTTTTATGGACTTTAAGGTATGGAAGTGTGTGTGTGTGTGTGTGTGTGTGTGTGTGTGTGTGTGTGTGTGTGTGTGTGTGTGTGTGTGTGTGTGTGTGCATGCGCGCGCACCTTGGGCCCAGGTGGCAAGAGCCTGAATTCCCTACCCACCACCATTTGTAAAAAAAATTGCATATTTTTGCTTCATATTTGTTCTTGTCTGTTCTTCATAAAATCTGTGGTTTCTGTATTTTTGTGTCTTTACATAGTCAGTAGTGCAGTGGTGCAGTGGTAGCATTGTTGCCTGACAGTTACAGGTTCTCTGCTTTGATTCTTGGCTAAGGTGCCTTTTGTGTGGAGTCTGCATGTCCTCCCTGTGTTTGTGTGGGTTTCCTCTGGGTGCTCTGGAGTCCTCCCATCTTACAAAAACATGTGCCTGGAGTGTTTCTCCATGGGCCTCTGCTGAAATTTTTTTTGTTCCAAGTCAGACTTTTCTGGTTAACAAATGTTAAATAAATAAAAATGACAAGCATTTGAATTTCAGACTTCATATTCTTCAGAAAGTACATGGTAACACCAAACCTTTTATTCTAGCAATTTTCTAAGTTTATAAGTTGGATATTTGAAATTTGGCCCTATTATTGAGACTGTATTCTCCCATTATTGGCTTTGTCCAGGTTTTTTGTGCTAAGGTTTAGTGCTATGGTAAGAACTGAATTCACTGAATATGTTTGGGGGCTGTATTCCCCCATCACTGGCTTTGTCCAGGTGTTTTTTGCTAAGAGATTGAGAACTATTGTGAGAACTGAATTCACTGAATATGTTTGGGGGCTGTATTCCCAGGTGTTTTGTGCTAAGAGGTTGACAGCTATGGTGAGAACTGAATTCACTAAATGGTAGCCATTTAAGTTTTAGTCTTCGTCTCTTTCACAAAACAGCTGATATGGCATAGTGGTATGTTGCTCTGACTGTTTTGTACAGTGTCCTGGGTTCAAGACTTGGCAGTGAAATGTATGGTGGTAATGCAGCATTTTATTCTAGCAACTTTCCAACATTATACAAGCAATGTTTAAAATGTGTCCCTGTTTTTTGGGCTTTTGTCCCACCCCAAAAAAATGTTGGCTTTTTTCAGATTTATTGTGCTGCAAAGTTCAGAGATACAACTGAGTGTTGAGTAGATTTTACAAGGAGCTGACAGCTGCAGGAGAGCAAACGTTTAGTGCTGCTTATGCTGAGGCTGCTTGCATTATTAATAGCACAACAGGAAGTGTACTTGCTTTTGATGCAGAAGGCTGTGGGTTCTACTCCCACAGTAGCTAGATGCATTGGTGATACTGTACTGTGTTTCAAAGGGGGTGGATGCTGCAGTCCTTTGTGGTGAAGGTACCTAGTAACTATGAACCTGTTACCAGTTTACCATCAATTCCCTATTGCTATATTACTAGCTTATCTTTTTTTAGTGTAACATAGGCCATTTATTCCTCAAGGGCAACGGGCACTTTATTTGTTGATGAAACAATTAAATATAAACTTGTTTGCTAGCTGCAGTCTCTTCATTAGTTACAGATATCTTTAATGTGGAATTATTTAGATGACTTTTACTTCAGAGATTGTGCATATTTACTGATACTGGTGGACTGTAGAAGTTTGAGTAGACTTTTATGATGAAAATATTCTGAATTGGGCAGTTTTGTCAATATTGGTGCTTGCATTTTGTTTTGTTGTTTACTGGAAAAATGTTCAAAACAATACATTTAAAATGCCCTCTAAAGCTGTACTGTATTGTACAAGGAATATAATTTAATACAATCAGGAAGATCATGTGTATGTTTTGTGTACAAGGGGCCTGTGATTTGAAAACAGCCCAAAGTTAATCTTTATCTGCCACTGGCAAAATGTATTTTCTTTGAATGTGGGTTTCAATGCTGTTTCAATGAATGTGAGTTTCAAGGGCAGATAAGTTTTAATGCTAAGCCTGTTTTCATTGTGAGACTGCATTACTTTGTTTAGCAGATATCTATTAGGATTTGTGCTGTAAAATGCAAAATAAAACTTTCAAATGAAGTCCAAATCATCACAAAAGTAAAGCAGTATGCACATTAGTGTTTATGGTAAATGGAACTATACCTCGCAACTGTCCAGATTTTTGCAGAATGAATAGATATTTGCTTCTTATTTTTGGTTTATTCCTCATAAAATGTGTGGTTTTCTGGCAAATCATTTAGGAATTAAGTCACTAAATAATGACAGACACCGAGTTTTAGACTTCATAACCTTCAGAAAAATGCATGCTAAAGCAAGACCTGTTATTCTATCAACTGTCTCAGTTTATACAAGAGCAATTTGTAGTGCTGTTTATATGTTCCCCCAATATATTTGGCCTTGTCCAGATTTCCTGCATTAACAGGTTGAGAGGTACGTGTAAATAAATTGCATTATAGAATTAGGCATATCCAAACCTCTCAACTGTCCCCGATTTTGGCTCAAAATGTTGCTCTTCCCGTAATAATCCCTCCGTAAAATGGCAATTTTGGAAGAAAATGTGAAGGGGTTACAATTAATAAATAACTGTAATAATCAGAGTTATAGATTACCTTTATTTCAGAAATGCATGTAGATTATTTTATTTTGTCAGCTGCTCAAGTTAGCATTACTAATAAAAAAGTGTCCCTTCTTTGACAGGTTCCCAGCTGTACTGTGTGGCTATTTTATATTTTTGCATCACATTTTTGGTCTGTTTTTCATAAAAAAATGTGTTTTTTGGCAGATTAGTGGCAAATCATTAAAGACCGAAGTTAGAAAATAATGACAGACATTTGAATTTCAGATTTCATACCATTCAGAAAATTCATAATAATGCAAGACCTACTATTCTATTATCTTTCTAAGTTTATAAGATCAATATTTAAAAATTGTCCTTATTTTTGGGCCTTTGTCCCACTTTTATGTATGGCTTTGTCCAGATTTCTTGCTCTGAGGTTGAGAGGTATGACAAATGTATCAGGGTCATCACAGTCAGCCAGAGGCATTTCAAATTGTGACATACTTGTTGCACCCCATTCCCCCATGTAGTGACTCTGGATGTGTCCAAGCAAGGCAAGGAGCAGTTATGCAGTGTAAATGTGCAGAGTATCCCCCCTCCAAGGTAGACACAAGTACTATAGTGGCTTTTCATCTGTCCTTGATTTTACAGAATGTTCTGGTTTCTGTCATATTTTTATACTATTGATTTATGCTTATTACTATTCAGAAAGTGCCTGTTGCTCTGTGTTTAAGTAGCAATGCTTTAGTGATGGTTAGATAAGCTTGTCTGAGATTGTAAGATGCAAGTAAGCTTTAATAACCATATTGTTAAAGAATTGCCAACATTGAAAGCCTTTCTGTTGTTGCCATGCAGAGAATACTTACATAACTGGATAACGTATAGGAAGCTCATTACATTTGTTGAAGACTTGCAGTCATCTTTCCAGGCTTTACCTGTAAACTAAACAGAATGCCAATCTATCGTGTGTGGTCCATAACCCGTGCAGTAATCCTTTAAGCAATGTATCTTGAACTTGTTTCTTGTTTGCTTTTCATTTTTTACTTTTATCATGTTTTCCCCATGAAACAAGTAGATAGTTGACAGGCAGCAGGTCTTTTTTGGATAGGAAACAGTTTTACAAGTGGGGGTATCACAGAGATTGTTACTTTCAGCATGTTACTTGGTACTTTAATAAAGCTGAATATAAATTATAATTAGAACTGCAGTGCAAGGAGAAGTAGATTGAGTTGAGCGCTGCTTGTTTTTCTTATACTTGATTTTGACTGGCATTCCAGTAATGTGTTTAAAAAGTAATTCATTTTTTCATGCCTCATAATCTAGATATTAAGTAACCTATCATGCAGCCAATGCACTGAAATATTTTTTTTCTTCTACACTTCATTTTGTCTTGATTGAACTCTCATAATGAAGGTTTGGCACCCAGGGCAGCGTATTTAATTAAAGTTACAGTTTTTGTGGTTTTGAGCATAGCTCCTCCCCTTTCTGGTTGGCCACACCCTTTCCCATTGACCCCCCACCCATTCAGCTGTCTCCTGAGCCCCCCTTTGATTTGAAGTCACCAGCTGCCACTGCTAACCTCATTGTTTTATAACATTACCTGACACGTTCCATGATGCCGTCTATATTAACTCATTATTTTATGACATTGCCTCATATGCTCAGGGATGATGAGTGCTCTAATTTCATTGTTTTATGACATTAACTGACATATTCCAGGCTGCCAAGTGTTCAAAACTAATTGTTTTACAACATCACCTGACATGTTCAGAGAGAATGTGTGTTCTAACCTCTTTGTTTTACAAAATTTTATAACACTCTCAGTGCTGATGAGTGTTCTAAACTCTTATATTTATGACATTACCAGAAACATTCCCCGATGCTGAGTTTTCTAACCTCCTTGTTTTATGTTCAGTAAAGAGAAGTGCTTTAATCTCATTTTTGTGACCTTTCTTGACAAATTCTGTGATCATAAGTATTCTAGCCTCATCATTTTATGACAATAGCTGGCATGTTCAATTATGAGAAGTGTTTTAATCGCATTGTTTTGTGATAATAACAGACATGTTCACTGATGATTAGCATTTTACCTTCACATTTTATGACATTACCTGACAAGTATAGTGATGCTGAGAGTTCTGGTCTCTTAGTTTTATTGTAATCCCTAGCACATTCCCTAATGCAAAAACTTGCAATGTCTTTGTTTTATGACAGCACATAACATGTTCAGTAAGGGTAAGTGTTCAGACCTCATTGTTGTATGACCTTACCTGACACCTTCTGCTGCAAGTGATCTAACCTCATTGATTTATGTCATTACCTGACATGTTAGTGATGATAAGGGTTCAAACCTCATTGTCTTGTGACATTTACTGACACTTTCAATGATGCTGACTGCTCCATTCTCATTGTTTCATGACATTCCCTGACATGTTCTGTCATGCTAAGTGTTCGAACCTCATTGTTTTATGACATTACCTGGCATGTTCTGTCATGCTAAGTATTCAAACCTCACTATTTTATGACATTACCTGGCATGCTTCAAGATGCTGAATGTTCCAAGCACATTGTTTTATGACATTACAATACACAATCGATAATGCTGAGTGTTCTAACCTCAATACATTATAACATAACCTGTCATGTTCTGTGATGTGTCCCAACCTCAGTGGTTATTGACATTTCCTAACACGTTCAGTGATAATAAGCATTCCAACCTTATTGTGTCAGTTTCAGGGATGCTGAGTGTTCAAACCTCATTCTTTTATGATACTGCATGACATGTTCCGTGATGCTGAGTTTTCTAACCACATTGTTTTTTGACATTACCTGGCATGTCCAGAGATGATGAATGTTCTAACCTCATCACTTTATGACATCACCTGGCTAGTGTTCAACCTCATTGGTTTATGACATTACTTGACATGTTCAGTAATTATGACTAACATTGTCTTTTGACACTAGCAGGCATGTTCAGTGATGCTGAGTGCTCTAATCACATTCCTTTATGCTGTTTCCTGACATGTCCAGTGATGCACATTGTTATGGCCTGATTGTATTAAGACATTGCCTGGCATGTTCACTGTTAAGTGTTCTAACCTCATTGTTTTATGAAATTATCTGACATTCAGAGATGATAAGTGTTGTAAATTAATAGTTTTATGACATTTACTTTTATGTTCAGACATGCCGAGTGTTCTAAGTTTGCTGTTTTAGGACATTGCCTAACATGTTCCCTGATGCTGAGTGTTTTATCACATGACCTGACATGCTCAGTGATGCTGAATGTACTAACCTCATTGCTTTATGATATTATCTAACACAATCTGTGATCCTGAGTGTTCTAATATTTTATGACATTGACAGGTTCCATAATGAGAAGTGCTCTAACCTCTTTGTTTTATGACATTACCTGACACATTCAGTAATGATAACTGTTTTAATCTCATTGTTTTATGACATTACCTGACATATTCAGAGATGATTCTTTTTTCTTCTTCTTTCAGCTTTTCCCAGTTAGGGGTCGCCACAGAGGATCATCTGTCCGGTCATGATTTGCAGTGGAGTTTTACGGTGTTGAGCTGCCAGCCCGGCGCCCAACCTTCCACAGGAGGCACATGCATGCACACACTCACACCTAAGGCCGATTTAGAGTGTCCAATTCATTTACTGCATGTCTTTGGGATGTGGGAGGAAACCAGAGCACCTGGAGGAAACCCACGCGACCACAGGGAGGACATGCAGACTCCACACAAAAGGCACCCCAGCCGAGAATCGAACAGGAGAACCTTTTGCTGTGAGACAGCAATGCTAACCGCTGCACCACCATGGCCGCCCCACATATTTGGATAAGTGTTCTAAATTAATAGTGTTATGATGTTTACTGATATGTTCAGACATGCTGAGTGCTCTAAGTTTGCTGTTTTAGGACATTACCTAACATGTTCCCTGATGCTGAGTGTTTTATCACATGACCTGACATGCTCAGTGATGCTAAATGTACTAACTTCATTGCTTTATGATATTATCTAACACAATCTGTGATCCTGAATGTTCTAATAGTGTTATGACATTGACAGATTCAGTAATGAAAAGTGCTCTAACCTCTTTGTTTTATGACATTATCTGACACATTCAGTAATGATAACTGTTTTAACCTCATTGTTTTAAGACATTACCTAACATGTTTAGTAATGATAAGCATTCTAACCTCATGTATGCTTCTCCAGTTTCATGGTGGGAGACCTATAGCTAGCTATGATGTGATTGAGGGCTTTGTATATAGTTTATTGGACATAGAGTAGCTCAAGAGAATCATACTGTTTGATCATTCTTGAGGTATACTTATCCTTAATGAAGATGGATACACCTCCTCCTTTGGTTCTTTCACACTCAGTTTGAATTCTGAATGTATGGAAGGCATTATAGCTCTGGACGGCCAGGGTGATTTCCATGCCTTTGAACCATGTCTTAGTGACTGCACAGACATCAGCATCTTCCAAAGTGAGAAGTGCAGTCCAGGGAGTGCAGTTTCTTGTTAGACTCCTAGCATTGAGCAGCACTTCCTTGACTTTATCTAGAGAGGATTTTGTTATGTTGGGAGGTTGGTTATTTTGACACTGCCTAAAAAAGGCATCATTCTTCGAGAAGGTAGAATGCTGCTTAATGCTAGGCTTATACAAGCCTGTGACACATAATCTGAGAGGTACATCTCAAGTTATTCATCCCCACATGGATTATGATGGAGTTATACTAGTACTTGTGGTTGAGTGACTTGAGTACTTGAGTGACTTGACGTATCCTGGCACCTGACAGGCAGCTAACTGTAGCCCACTCCTTATCCAGCCTGGTGAGAAGAACATCCATATGTCTCACAATGGAGACACTATGACCACTACATTAGGTTTTGTGGTGTTATGCCTTATGGGCTTATTTATTGCGACACTGGTGCACGTATTATTATGTGTTGTTTTTGTTTTTTGCATGGTTATGTATGTAAGTGATTTCCATTTGGGAGGCCTCTGATGTTTTGGTAAGTTACTAGTGAGTACCTCCATATGTGAGTTTATGTGTCATGGCCTTATTTAGTGGGGCAAGTATGTGTGTGTTAACAACATGATTGGCATTCAGTTTGTCCTTATGTGAGAGTTTTGCCTCCAATTTCATAGTGCAACTACATCCCTCATATAAAGTATTTGTTTGTTTCAGGAGTAAGTGGATGTCAGTATACATGAGACAATTGCTATATTGTGTTAGGATGCCCATGCCTATCAGGCTGGCCAGAGGGATGAGGAAAAACTGCCCGTTCATGACAGCGGGCTCTTACTGTATGTTTTATTAGCAAAGGGAATGAGTTAATTTGAATAGACTGTGCTGGTAGTGCCAGAACTACAAGAGGGACCTATACTTTGGGTAGGTTAAGGTTGATCAACAAGGCAACACTGCTTAGTGCACAACTGAGTTGCTCATAGAGCAGAAGAAAAGCTTGGAAATCTTTCACTGACAGCTATTTAGGGACGTGTTCTAACCTCATTATTTTATGACATTACTTGACATGTTTGCTGATGATTAGTGTATTAACCTCGTAGTTTTATGATATTACCTGACACGTTCAGTGATTCCAAGTGTTCTAACCTCATTATTTTATGACATTACTTGACATGTTTGCTGATGATTAGTGTATTAACCTCGTAGTTTTATGATATTACCTGACATGTTCAGTGATTCCAAGTGTTCTAACCTTATTATTTTTTATATTACCTGACATGTTCAGTAGTGCTAAATGCTCAAACCTCATTGTTTTATAACATTGCTTGACATGTTTACTGATGATGGTTTGGATGACTCCATTGTTTTACAACATTACTTGACTTATTCAATCTTGCCAAGTGTTCTAACCTCATTTTGTTATGACATTACCAGACATGTTCAGTACTGATAAGAGTTCTAACCTCATTGTTTTATTAAATTATCTGATGCATTCACTTACAATAAGTGTTCTAACCTCATTGTTTTATGACATTCACTAACACATTCAATGATGTTCAGGTCCTGTAGTATATATGTTTCTTTAATGCTTGTTTTTAAGAAACTTCTAGCTTAAAACTACTGCAGTAGTTTCATATATTTTTTTCTCATATAGAGAATAGCTTGAACAATGTTAGAGTTCATTAGAGCCTAGAAAGCAGGTGGTAAATGTTTCTTTTAATCATGTAACCATGAAAGAAATGTATGTATCTTATACTTGCAGGGAATGTATCTGGAGATAAGCTTGTTGAAAGTAAACACATAAAGCATGTTAAGATAATAGCATGATAAATGTCTTAAGCTATCCTCCCTTCTGTTTACTTTTTGGCTGTTTATTCCATTCAGCCTTGGGAAAGTGTGTTTGGGTTTTATCACAGTTATGAAAGCTTTGAACCTTGTATTAACCAGTTCATGTTTTCTTTCTATTATGAAGATATGAAAGGCTTGTATCTGTGCATGTGGTTGACTCTCTCTATAGGAGATATTCAGTATCATGATACTGTTTGTATAAACAATGTGTTTGCATCCAGAATCTGACAGACTGCGCACTGAACTGAACAGCTGCATGATATTAGGTGCTGAAAAAGATATTCCTTTTCAGCTGATGCTGTGAAGCTCAGTCTAACCAAGATTTATTTGTTTTGGGTAATATCACTGAAGACTGTGGCAGGGATCTCTTCAACAAGTACTGGGCATCCATTTCAGTAAGTGCTTTTAACTTACATTTTCTCTTTGAGTTCCTGTTGGTTTCAGTGATCTTAATGTAGCTTTGGATTGTTTGCACATTATTTATTGCACTAGTGAATGCATTCTATGTTTAGGTTTATATTCACAATTGTGAGGTTTCATTACAGCATATGCTATATGCATTGACTGGGAGGAGCTTAGTATTTAGAATGAATTGGGTTTCAGTCATAAATGCGTAGCAGGGAGGGACCCTGCAAGTAATGGATGTGTGTGTCTGGCAGTTTGTATAAATTTGTATGATTAAGTATATTCTGTGGTATTAGACACAAAAATTTAAATATAAAAGAGTGCAACATATCTTATACTATGGGTAAATCAGACAGTAAAATCATCGAACCATCTGTAGGTTCTCCAGCCCACTGTATATACCCTAAATATGGGGCGAATACTTGCCACTACATAGCATACTGGCATAAACTAACTAAATCAAACTTATATTTATACTTTCCTGACAATGGAACTTTTGATAAAACTAAAATATGGCATATACAAACAATATTGGATCATGAGAGTAATAGGATAAAAACTGATCAGTAGAATAGTTATGATGATTAGTATATTAAACCTTTTAATAGAGGCAAAGAATCAGCTGTAAAGTGGTTAGAAGATATAAATGACAAATTGTTGCAACAAGCTAAAGAACATAAAAGTACAGTAAAAGCATATAATAACATACCAACTACTCCTCTGTATCCAGACATTTCAAATGACAATACTGCCATTGGGAAGAGTCTTCAAGTTCTAGGAAAGATGATCAGCTTCCTGTCTTCCTTTATCATAGAAATGGTCCCCCATTCATCCCAGCAAGACAGAGGTCAATCTACAACCAGCAGAAAAGTGTATATGTGTGTGTATATATATATATATATATATATATATATATGTATATATATATATATATATATATATATATATATATATATATATATATATATATATATATATATATATATATATGTGTATATGTACACATGACTCCTGCTGTACCTACACACTTAGCATCAGTCTCACCCCAACCTGTACCTTCTAATACTGTCCAACCCAAAACTTCATCCTCAGACTCAGACTCAGACAATAATGGGAGCATCGCACAGCACAATAAGGTAGAATATCTAGGTAAAAAGATACATTTTACTAGTCAAAAGGTGAGACAGGTTACAAAGCAAGAAGAACAGATTTACAATTCTCTATCTCTCCTCAGAGAGATAACACATCTGGATGGTATTATGGCATTAGTCCACAGACCTTTAGACCCTCTACTGATTTACATCCTATAGTTAAAACGTTTCCTAATATCAGGCAAGACCCACAAAAAATTTAAGGATGAATTAGGCATTGTTATTGAAATATATAAACCCACCCTGGCAGATTTAAGGCAGTTGTTAAAAGCTGTAGTCCCACCTGATATATATGACAAATTGAAAGACAAAGCTGGATTGGTACCAGCAGGGACCCAAATTACTCAACCACTGAAGGAAAGAGGGCATTAATGGAAGTCAGACAGAAGCTCTTACAAGAAATTTTGACAAACTGGTAATCACAAAAAAGACTAGTTACAAAAAAAATGGCAAGCTTCCAGAGACCAAAAAGCTCCAAAAATAAGTGAATGGATAAACTCCTTCTTGTCTTAACGTAGGTTTATTAGAGAAGAAAACACAACCAACGTTTTTGCCACTGCCAAAGCAGAAGCTTCTTCAGAGATGCAGTACAAAAAGGCGCCACAATTTTTAAAATGTTTGCTGTTATACGCCCACTAGATATGTCACACTACTCCTTAAAAAGGCAGTGTTAACATTTAAACAAAAAGCGTCTTCTTACTTTATATTACTATAAACAACATTTTAGTTTTATTAAAAAACAATTACATAAAACTCTTTAAAAATGTATATACTTTACACATTTTTAAAGAGTTTTATGTAATTGTTTTTTAATAAAACTAAAATGTTGTTTATAGTAATATAAAGTAAGAAGACGCTTTTTGTTTAAATGTTAACACTGCCTTTTTAAGGAGTAGTGTGACATATCTAGTGGGCGTATAACAGCAAACATTTTAAAAATTGTGGCGCCTTTTTGTACTGCATCTCTGAAGAAGCTTCTGCTTTGGCAGTGGCGAAAACATTGGTTGTGTTTTCTTCTCTAATAAACCTACGTTAAGACAAGAAGGAGTTTATCCATTCACTTATTTTTGGAGCTTTTTGGTCTCTGGAAGTTTAAAGAAATTTTGACAATCTGTCCTGTTAAACCAAACTGGAATATAAGTACTGCATGTAAACAAGGTAATGGAGACAACAACAGCTGATTACTTTAGTAGACTTACTGAAGTATTTCCAGCACATTCTGGTATTGAGGACCAATGGCAAATGTTAAAGCAACTTTTAATTCTGCTTTTGTGCATGAACTCTTAACTAATGTGCAGGCATTGATAAAGTAAAACCAGGTAACTTGGTAGGAGGAGACAGATAAATTAATAAAATATGCAGAGCACTACATGGATCAAGTATATAAAAAGAAAAGAGATACAGAAAATAACCTCATGCAATTACAAATACAGAGTTTTGAAAGAAGAGATAGAGGCAGGGGCAGAGGTAGTCAAGGTAGGCAGGGTAGAGGAAATGCAACAAATGTTCACCAATATCAAGCTGGGAGGGGGGCTTGTCCCATCTGTGGACAAACGGTACATTGGAATGGAGACTGTCCTACTCCACAACAATAAATGCAGCAGTGACAAAAATCAAAATCCTTCCAATGTTTGTCTACCATCCCAACCCCAGAATGGCAGTAGATGTCAGGAAGAATGTACTGACATCACTCAGGGAAAAGATGAGATGAACATAACAATGTTAATGTAAGTAGATCAAGAAGAACCTTTCATAGTTCATAGGTTAGTACTAGGCTAACTGCCTTTGTGGGTCATTTTAAGCCTAGCCATTTACCCCATCTGAAAATCAAACCCTGGACCTTGTGTTTGCAAGGTGAACACCTTAACCATTATGCCAACCTCCCACCCCTCAATCCCATTAAGTTAAAGGTAAGAAAAACAGAAGTTCTGTTTCTTATTGACAGTGGTGCAGCTCAATCTGTGTTGAAAATAAGTGACCAGGATAAAATTCCAGTGTTATCTAAAAAAGTGTCAGTAGTAAGTGTCACTAACACTCCCACTGTTTTCCCTGTATCTAAACCCATGCCAATCTCTTTAGGAATGATTGAAAATAAACACACCTTTCTATTAAGCACCTTGGTTCCAGCAAACGTAATGGGTAGGGATCTGCTGTGTAAATTAAGATGTACTATGTTTTGCACTACAGATGGTGTTTATTTAGATGTACCAGCTGAATCTAAAGAAGAAGTGATTGTTGTACTTAATGTTACTGAGGGAAAAACAGAAGAGCTATGTTTGAGTGCAGACAATAGACTGTTAAAGTAGGTTTCCGACATTTTGTGGGCAAGATATTCCAGCGAGGTAGGTCTGTTAAAATCTGCAATATCTGTAAAAATATGTGTGGATCCTACAAATCTACTTCCTTGTAAAGCACAGTATTCACCTGTAACTGAATATCTGCTTCAGCAGAGAATTATAGCAAAAATACATAGATGTTGTAATACTCCCAGTTTTCCATTAAAAAATCTAGGCAGAGATACATACAGGTTTGTAGAAGACTTAAGAGTGGTAAATCAGATTGTCATCCCTTCATACCCTGTATAGTGCCAAATCCAGCAACCATATTGAGTTGCATACCACCGTGGGCTACTTGCTTTTCTGTATTAGATTTATATTCAGCTTTCTTTTCCATCCCTATTCATCCAGATACACAGTATTTATTTGCCTTTACATATGGGAGAATTCAATATATGTGGCTATGACTGCCATAAGGGTTTGCTGATAGTCCCTCAATCTTTTCATAAATTTTAAAGCAGAACCTTGAAGAAATCCTGTTTCCATGCAAATCTGTATTGGTACAATAACTAGATGATTTATTTATAGCTTCATATACACTAACTGATTGTCAGCAGGACACCATACATTTACTGATTTAATTAGTAAAAAAGGGACACAGAGTATCAAAGGAAAAACTTCAGTTGTGGTCACCTAAGGTAAAGTATTTTGGACACTTACTATCATATGGAGAGCCTTCATGTGTTGAAGCTGTCATAAAGGCACCCTGTCTTGTTATCCAAAAGCAACTACAAGCTTTTCGAGGTTTGGCTGGATACTGAAGGCAAGGAGTACCAAATTATGTAGAAATGTCTTGACCTTTGACTGGCATGTTCAAACAAGACACACCAGAACCATTGCGCTGGAAAGAAAAGGAAGAAAATGCTTTTACTTTCTTAAAACAAGCCCTTGCAACAGCCCCAGCCTTAGGACTTACAGATTATAAGTAGCCTTTCACCTTGTTCTGTCGTGAAAAGGGGGGTATGCAGCAGGGGTACTAGTTCAAAAACACAGTGATGGATTTCGACCTATTGCATATTGCAAATCATTGTTAGATCCAGCGGCAAGAGGATTACCAGGCTGCCTGCAGGCAGTAGCGGCAGCTGCACTGATGGTAGAACAATCAGCAATATTGATCCTAGGAAATAAACTTAGAGTTGCAGTTCCCTGTGCAGTATCTACACTGTTGCTAAAATCTAAGACAAAGCATCTTTCAGCTGCTGGGTTAACCAAATATGAATTATTGTTCATTTAAAACCATTTAATCACTATTGGGTGATGCCAGGTATTGAACCAAACATCCCTTCTGCCCATGACAGGAGATGCTGAACCACATGATTGTATAACTGTAACTAACCATGTGCTTTTTCCTAGACCTAATTTGAGAGATACTCCAATGAAAAATGCAGAAATGGAATTGTTTGTGGATGGATCATCTGGAAGACACAAAAATGGAAATCTTACTGCAGGCATTGCTATATTTGCTGAAAATACAGTATTGTGTCAGGAAAGACAGAAAGTGATTATCTCTGCACAAGTTGCTGAATTGATTGTATTAATGAAAGCCTGTAAAATAGCTACAGATAAAGTTGTGAATGTTCATACTGATAGCTATTATGGGTTCACTGTAGCCCATGACTGGGGAATTGTAGAGACAGAGAGGATTTTTAACATCAGCAGGTACTGAGATTTTTGTAAAGGACTTATTAGGTGCTTTGTTGTTATCAAAGGCGTTAGCTGTAGTTAAAGTGCAAGTTCATATAAAAGGAAACACTGTCACTCTATGAGGTTACTAGCTAGCAGATTATGCAGGTAAGCGAACAGCTGATTTGGATGTCACTAAAAACTTTCTTTTCATTGTATGGGAAGCTTCAAAAAGTCTGAAAATCCTTATAATGTTTAATGATTTGATCGCTTTGCAGAATATAGCTTCAGAGGCTGTGAAAAAGAGGTGGATCAGTGTGGGTTGTAAAAAGCATGCTGATTTACCATGGAGGCACCCTGATGGCGGGATAGAGGCATCTTTGGCCATACTACCCTGACTGGTAAGGGCATACAATTACTGAATCACATTGGTAAGCCTGGACCTCTTATTCAGCAGGACTGGTTTGCCCCTCTTCTCAGTCTCTAGTAAGTCATGTAAATAATTGTGAGATCTGTTGCTTGCATAATATTGCACCTCCTGTAAAAACTATACCTTCTGCTTTGCCCCAGCTTATCTAGATTGACTTTATCCAGATGAGAAAATGCTGTACATTTTCATATATATTGGTTATTGTCTATGATTTTTTTCTGCATAGGTGGAAGTCTATCCATGTGCTCGTTTGCTAAGTGTGATGCCGAAACAGTAGTGAAGAAATTGCTACAGGAATTTATTTCCAGGTTTGGTGTACCTCATAGCTGTAATTCAGATAGACATACTCATTTTACTGCTGAAATTATTAAGAAATTGAGTTCTGTGTTTATATTTCTTTACAGTTACATTATCCCCACCATCCAAAGTCATCTAGTCTTGCTGAAACGTCTAACTAGACTCTTAAAATCATAATTAGCAAAATTTGTTATGAAACAGCACTGAAATGGCCAGATGATTTGCCTCTAGCTCTGATGAGTATGTGAGGAACTGTAAATGCTACTAGTAGGCTAAGCCAGCATGAAATTCGTATGAGCTGTCCCATGAGAATGCCACCCCCCCCCCACCACCAGTTAGAAACTGTGAACTGGTATTTATTGACGAAGCTTTGCTGAACTATTTCCATAAACATACAAAGGAGGCCCTTCCAGTACTAACAACAGTTCTCTGTCATGAATTACGACCAAGTGATTGGGTTTAGGTATTCCAGCACAAATCTTCTTTGGAGCCACTGTGGAAGGGTACTCATTTCATACTCCTAACTACCCATACTGCAGTAAAGTGTGCTGGAATACTGAAGTGGGTCCACACTTCTCATTTCAGGAAAACCTGCCTGATGTCTCCTGAGTCGACAGAAAATGGCACCACACCTCTTTTTGATGGCATCACTGGGCCTCCTCCTTCTTCCACTCCCAAGTGATATGAGAATATACCTGTTTATTTAAATGCTGCATCAATATGCCACTAACCTATATATTTCCAACTGCTGGTTATGTGTATTTATTCCCTATGATGCTAATGGGGGGGGGGGCATTCCAATTCTACCCCCTGTGCAACAGGTTCATTTAGAAATGCAAATTGCTGTAGAGCATAAAACTTGGTGTAACATTACAGACTGGATTAAGAAAATATATTACCAATTGGTGGCATCAACACAGGGTTTTATTTATTGTTTTATGACATTACCTGGCATGTGTGAAGATCAGTGTTCTAACCTAATTAGTTTATGACATTACCTGAACATTAAATTATGCTGAGTGTTTTAATCTAATTGTTTTATGATATCACCTCACATGTTCACAGATGATGAGTGTTGTAACTCATTGTTTTATGACATTTCCTGATATGTTCAATGATGGTAAATGTCCTAACATCATTGTTTTATGGCATTACCTTACATGTTCAGTGATGACAGGTATTATAATCCTCATTGCTTTATGACATTATATCACTTGTTCTGTGATGCTGAGTATGCTATTATAACATTACTTGACATGTTCCGTAATGATAAGTAGTCTAATCTAATTGTCTTATGACATTACATGATATGTTCTATGATGATAAATGTTCTAGCATTGTTTTATGACACTATCTGATTAGTTCAGTGATGTCAAGTGTTCTAACCTCATTGATTAATGACATTACTTAACATGTTCATTGATGCTAACTGTTCTTCCAGAATTGTATTCTGGCATTAACTGACATGTTCAGTGATGCTGTGTGTTCAAATCTCATCATTCTATGATATTACCTGTTATGCTCAGTGATAAGCCTCATTTTTGTATGACATTACCTGATATGTTCTGTGACGATGAGTGTTCCAGCCTTATTGTTTGATTAAACAACCTGACATCTTCACTTATGGTAAGTGTTCTAACCTTACTGTTTTATAACATTACCCGAGTTGTTCAATCTTGCAGAGTGCTTTAACCTCATTCTGTTATCACATTACCAGACATGTTCAGGTGATAAGTGTTCTAACCTCATTGTTTTATTAAATTATCTGACATTCACTTATGATAAGTGTTCTAACCTCGTTGTTTTATTAAATTACCTGACACCTTCACTTATGATGTGTTCTAACCTCGTTGCTTTATTAAATTATCTGACACCTTCACTTATAAGTGTTCTAACCTCATTATAGTTTCATAGGTAAATACTAGGCTATCTGCCCAAGGGCATTTATAAGCCTAGCCAGAGTGTGTTGGCTTTCGCCACTCCCTTAGATTAGTCCCCTGTGCCCCTGACCAGCAGAGCCATTAGTTCCCAGTGCCTCTGTCCAGCAGAGCCACTGCAGTGGTTCCCAAGGTAAATTTTCTGTTTTCCATCCACCCGTCAAGGTTTCTCTTGAAGAGTGCTAATGAGGGGCTCTGTCTGATGTATATAGGAATCTTGTTCCAAAGCATGGGGAGTCTCTAGGTCAGGAATCTATCCCTCCAGCACATCCTATTTCTCATTGTGGTAAGGTTTTTATCCCTAGAGAGTGTGACTCTCAGGGATTTGGGTTTTTAGGTGGAACATATCCATCAATTCTGGGTTGGACATGGCCTTGTATGTCAAGTAGAGATCACCTCTGAGTAAGCGGTATGCAACCGAGTACAGCTGGAGTTTCTTTAGACGGGCTGCATAGGTTATCTGTTTGAGGCCCGTAATCCTCTTAGTGAGGTACTTTTGTGGTCTTTCCAGCTGTTGCAGGTGTCTTGTAAGGTACATCCCAAATGGGGCGTTGTATTCTATAATGGGTCTAATAAGTGATGAGTAGAGAGGCACAATAACCTCCTTTGTTCTGGATGAAAACCCTTTTGAGATTAGGTGGGCCACATAGAAGGATTTTCTAACCACCTTAGCAATATGATTATCAAAGGAGAGATTGCTATCTACTTGGGTCCCCAGATCCCTTATAACGTTTTCTGTATTTAGGGGACTACCACCTATGTGGTAATTCATGGGTACTTTGTTTTTTCCAAAGGAGATGACTATGCACTTTTTGGCATTCAGCTTGAGGCCATGATTTTGACACCAGGTATCCATCTCAGTGAGACCCTTCTGGAGAGTGTCTGTATCAGCTGGAGAATCAATTATGGCCCCTAGTTTGCAGTCATCTGCAAACTTGGTCAGCCACAGTCCTCCTGTGCTTGCCTGTACCTCTAAGAAGTATATACCGAACAGGAAGGGTCCTAGGACTGAGCCCTGGGGGACGCCAATTGTAACCGGTTTAGAGTCTGACCTGGAGTCTGCAACTCTCACTGTGTGGGTTCTGTCCATGAGCCAATTTGCAACCCATCTCGTGACGTAGGGGTTAATGTTCAGGTTGGTGAGTTTGTCTATAATACCAGAATGGGGAATGGTGTCAAAAGCCTTTGCAAGGTCTAGGTAGGCTGTGTGTACCTCCTTACCCTCATCTAATGCCTTGGTAACTGTCTCATAGAAGTCCACCAGGTTTAGGAGGCATGATCTGCCCTTAACAAAGCCAAACTGGGTGGGGTCCAAAGTTTGGAGATTCCCAATGTCTCTGTTAATGAGTTCCATGATGATGCACTCCATAGCCTTGCAGACCAGGCTAGTAAGGCTTATAGGGCGATAGTTCCTGGGGTCCGTTGTGGTGCCACCTTTGTGGAGTGGGATAACTGTTGCTGTGTGCCACTCTGTAGGTAGATAGCCTGTAGAGAGGCAGAGTTTGAACAGTGTGTTTAGGTGAGGGGTTAGTTCATTTTGGAGCTCTTGTAAGACACAGCCTGGGACACCATCCGGTCCCATTGAGGCTGTGTTTTTGGCTTTGGATAGGGCTGTTTTAACCTGTGTGTCAGTGATTGCCAGGGCCTTACATTCTTCTGGTATGGTTATGGGCCCTTTAGGGGTGAGAGGGGTGTGAAGTTTGCACTGAACCTGTCTGCCAAAATGTTGGCAATATCAGTTGGTTCATTGTATTTTGTGCCATTCTACACCAACTCAGAGCAAATCTGAGAGTTTCCACTTAGGTTCTTGACAGAGCTAAAGAATGCTTTGTGGTTATCTTTGGAGTCCTTGGTAATTTTTCTTTTGAAGCTAGCCTTGGATGATTTCATGAGGGATCATAGTTTCTTGCTGATACTGATCAGGGATGTCGTTCCTTCTAGGTATTTTGCTCTTATCTGTACTAGTTTCCTCCTTCTATTGTAGAGCCTATGGCAGAGTTTGAACAGTGTGTTTAGGTGAGGGGTTAGCTCATTTTGGAGCTCTTGTAAGACACAGCCTGGGACACCATCCGGTCCCATTGAGGCTGTGTTTTTGGCTTTGGATAGGGCTGTTTTATGGCAGGGGTCTACCAGACTGGTTTCCTTTTCTTGGAGGAGTGAGTCTTGGTTTTACTTGGGATAGCATGACCCATGCATTCCTGCAGATGATCATAGAGTGCCTTTGTATAGGTTTCAGCAGCTTGGACAGCATTGTCCATTGGCGTGGGGGCTGTGAACCTTTCCACCTCGGTCTTAAGCAATGTGAAGTTTGCTTTTGAAAAGTTTTTCATGATGGTTTCCTTGATTGGGGTTGGGGGAGGAATGTCAATATCCAGAGTGATTAGTCTATGGTCTGATCTAACCAGTGAGGGCTTGACATCAGGTGTGGAACACCGGTCACCCATGTTGGTGATGACCAGGTCCAATATGTTGTTCCCTCTGGTGGGGGTGTTGACCAGTTGATCCAGGGAGTTCGAGTTTATAAATTCTAGGAAGCATTGGGCAAGGGAGTTAGTACTTGAGTAGTTCTCTCAATTAATGTTTGAGTAGTTGAAATCACACAGTATTAGGGTGTTTGGTAGGACCTTCATATTTCCCAGTGTCTCCAGAAATGCAGAATGGGGGCCCTGGGTCATGGTGGGTGATCTGTAGCAAGCTACAATTTGGATTGCAGTTTTGCCCATTGTTAGTTATCTCTGATGCATCGTGCTGCACCACTAACCTGGAGGTGTGAGTATCCTTGATGAATATAGATACACCCCCACCTTTTGTGTTTTGGTCCGGGTTCTGTGGCCAAAAGGTATGGTATGAGTTATAGCCTGGTAGTGCTGGGGTGCTTTCTGGAGCCTTAAACCAGGTTTCTGTTACTGCACAGATATCGATTTCTCCATACTAAGGAGTGGCTCGAGTGCGTGCATTTTGAGGTTTACACATCTGGCATTGAGTAGCATTACCCTCAGTTTTTGGTTACTTGTGCTATTTACAGTGGTGGGTTTGTCTTTTGAGCCTTGCCTAAAAAAGGCAGTATGGGGGCGGCAAGAGCCTTTGCCAGTATTCAAAAGCCTAAGGGTGACAGGTGCAAGCCATCTCTTGTGAAGCAACGTGGCTTGCGAGCATGTCATCTCAGGCAGACAGATACTGGATCCCCTTTGAATGACACCAGAAACTTAGCCAATTGTTGAGTTGATCATTTTTTCTTTATACTGTGGCATCATTCTTGGTGAGGGCAGGATGCTACTCAGGATCAGGGTCATACCTGCCTGGGCAACATGATCAGAGAGCTCTTCCATGTCTCTTTTCATGTAGTCCAGGGAGGTTCGGCTCAAGTCATTCACACCAACATGTACAATGACAGAGTCATATTTGTACTTGTTCTGGAGTGACCTGAGTGCTTGTGTTATGTGGCGGATCCTGGTGCCCGACAGGCAGCTAACTGTAACATTCTCCTTGTCCAGCCTAGTTAGTGTACCTGACTATAGAGTCACCTATCACTAGTGTGTTGGGTATGTTATTTTGCCTTAAGGGCTGTGATTGCGTGGCACACTGATTATGTGAAGTATGTGTTTCATGGTTGGTGATGGGTTGTGGAAGTTGCTTGGATGTCTGCTTTGGAGGTCTCTGTTGCTTTTGTAGATTTTTATTTAGAGCCTCCAAGTATGTTTTCATGTATTTATGTGTGTTATTTGCCTGTGTTGGTTTGTTAGGTCTATGTGAGTCTGGTGGTGTGTTGTAAGTATTACCCTTCTCCTCTTGACAGTCAGTTACAGTCTGGGGTTGAGAGAGCTTTGCCTCCAGTCTGGCTGTATAATTGCATCTCTCACATATATTATTGTTTGGTGGTAGGAGGAGAGGGTTGTCTGTGTACATGAGGCAGTTATAACATTGCCTCAAAATGCCCAGATTCACCAGTTGGACTAGAGAGTACACCAGAAACTGCCCTTTGGACATGCCTGAATAGGTAGAGTGAGCTGATTTTCTGCTTGACTGGTGGGGCCAAATAGAGAGCCTTGTCCTTCTGGACAGTATGGGGGGGGGGCTAGTGCTAGGGGAATTTAGTGCTTGTTATAGGTTTTAAGCAAGTACTGGGCTGTAAAATTAATGGTTTGAGTGTTAAAGTTGAAGGTTTGTCTAGGTCCAAGGGAAAAACTGAAGAGTTGACTTCATGGAATTTGGAATAGTTTAACCCTAGCTAACCGGCGCTGCCCGGCTTGCTAAACCGTGCAAATGCAGTTTTTATATCAGAAAGATTAAAGAGATAGAAATTAGCCCAAAATGGCCAATAAAACTACAGTTTCTGGGCAGAAACCACTCCTCCAAGGGCAGGTAGGCTGTTCAGAGCTCCCCACTCTCACTGGTGAACAAAGAAACTTCCTTTTTTCCCAAGTAAGGTATGGCCAAACACAGAAGCTTAAACACAATCCAGGTATCAGCATCAGGTATCTGAAACTGGACTTTTCTAGCTTAGTAAGGTGGGAAAATAGCAATTTTTTATTTTATTTTATTTTATTTTATTAAATTATCTGACATCTTCACTTATAAGTGTTCTAACCTCATTGTTTTATTAAATTATCTGACACCTTCACTTATGATGTGTTCTAACCTCATTGTTTTATTAAATTATCTGATACCTTCACTTATAAGTGTTCTAACCTCATTGTTTTATTAAATTATCTGACACCTTCACTTATGATACATGTTCTGACCTCATTGTTTTATTAAATTATCTAACACCTTCACTCATGATAAGTGTTCTAACATCATTGCCTTATTAAATTATCTGGCACCTTCACTTATGATAAGTGTTCTAACCTCATTGTTTTTTGACATTCACTAACATGTTCAATGATGCTGAGTATTCTATCCTCATTGTTTTAGGACATTACTTGGCATGCTCAGTGATATTAAGTGCTCCAACCTCATTATTATAGGATATTACCTGACATGTTCCCCTATGCTGGGTTATAAGACTTCACTGTTTTATATTATCAGATATGTTCTGTGGTGGTGAGTGCTGGTACCTCATTGTTTTATGACATTACCTGCCATGTTCAGTGAGGATGAGTGCTCTAACCTCATTGTTTTATGACATTACCTAGAAGGTCCAATGATGCAGAGCTTTCTAACCTCAGTGCTTAATGAAATTACCTGACACTTTCAGTGATGATAAGTTTTCAAACCTCATCATGGTTGGTGATGCTGAGTGTTCTAGCCTTATTTTTTTTTTTGATGTCATTATCTAACATGTTCTGTGATGACAATTGTTCTAACTTCAATCTTTTATGACATTACGTGGCACATTCAATGAGCTGACTGTTCTAACATCATTGTTTTAGGACATTAATTAACATGTTCAGTGATGCTCAGTGTTCTTCCATCATTATTTTCTGACATTAACTTACATGTTCAGTGATTCTGAGTGCCCAAACCTCATTGTTTCATTACACTAACTGCAATGTCCTGTGAGGATGACTGTTCTAACCTCATTGCTTCATGACATTACCTGACAAGGTCACTGACAAAGAATTGTGTGACACTTGTACCCTGGCCAGCAATCAAGGAGCCTCAATCCTCACCACTAACACCAGAGAGGGCATCTCATATGTGAGAAAAGGATAACAAATACACACAGTAAAGTGTAATTTCCCTTAAGAGAACACAGAGATCACAGTCAGTCCGGGGCTGGTCACTCCCTTGCTCCCTAGGTTCCCAATAAGACCCCCCACTGGCACAGCTATAGGGTCTAGATCTCAGCCTAGCTGGGAAAGCTAAAATCTCCAGCATCCTCTCTGTCCAACCAGTGCTTCATGTCCCTGCCCAAGTAGCTGACACACACACACTTTGAGATAAGAGTTTACTCAACCACACAGACACTTCTGGGGAAGGCTGGCACAGGTTCTCCAGCTGTGCCCCTTTTACCCAGACTATAAGGTAGTAATTACTGCCACCACCCAGCTAATATTTATCAGCTACTCAAAGGTCCTTAAAAGGGGGTCCAATTATTACTGTGCAGTATTATTATCCAATTGGTAGTATAGCCCAGGGCTAAAGTTATAGGAGTGGCTTTGTACAATTTTACCAAAGGCATACAAGTACTCTAAAGAGCTTAAATTATCTCTACACAAAACCAGCCACAGTTGACAGGTTTTAAAATATTTAATAATAAATAATTAAAACCACAAGACAATACTTTCTACTACACAGTGCTAGACAAGAGTACAGAGATCACACAGAAATACTTAAAATCAATCAGTAGTACAGTTCTGACATCACAGAAAAACACTTCCTCTAAACTTTTTAATTCCTAGCTATTGCTACAAGAAAACACACTTCTAAAATAACTTACTTACATAGAGCAACAGGCAGTGTTGTGAGCTGGATAGTCAGACAAAATGCTTAGTAATCTATGGTTCTCACTGTTTAAATTGAAACTCCAGTTCTGCTAAACATTACATCATCTTTTACACCTTCCTGGTGTTTCCAGGCTGACAGAAACTGCATTTACTTTCTTTTACACTTAGAGAAATAAAGGACATTTCACATGTAAATTCTGGTCATTAACTTTAGCCTTAAAACAATAGGCAAGATGCTTACTCCAGACTCACTGACTCCAAATTCTAACTTCAAAGAAACAGACATAAAGTCATTTTAACTTCAAAGGACCAACAAGAAATGCTTGACTTAGCTTTCTTTACAGCAGAGGGCAATGTTGCCACATTGTTTTAAGTTCAACATTTCACAGTATTTACAAATGATAGAATTATGTACCAAATCAATTTGACTAGGCTGGCAGCCTTCACCCATCTCTACTAGTCTGCACAAATTGTATAACATTGTTTTATGGCATTACATGACAAGTTCTGCAATGACAAGTATTCTAACATTATTATATTATGACATTACCTGACACTTTTAGTGACTCTGCATGTTCTATACTCGTTGTAGTCTGACATTCCTGTTATGTTCAGTGATGAAGAGTGTTCTGTCCTTATTTTATGACACTAAAGAACATCATCAGTAATGGAGAGTGTTCCAACATCATACTTTTTAACATTACCTGACACATTCTCTGACGCTGAATGTTCTAATATCTTTGTTTTCTGACATTAACTGACATGTTCAGTGACCATAAGTGTTCTTTCATTGTTTTATGGCATTACCTGAAATCTGCAATGCAGAAAAGTGTTCTTACTTTATGTTTTATGGCACTACCTGGCATGTCCAGTGATGCTGAGTGTTGTAACTGTGAAGGCTGCCACCCCAGCTAGCTGGAATTTTGTAAATAATTCTATGTAATTTGTGAATATTAATATGATTTGTATGCTTGTCTTACAAATGTAAGCAAACTATGTTATATGTATATTAAACTACTGGTACAGAAGTGTGTGTTGAACTGTATGTTCTGTACTGAGCTTCAAGAATGTAACCACAGTGTACCCTGCTGGAAAAGAGCATAAATGTGTATAAATGATATGCCTATGCAAATGTATGTTTTGATGGTAAAGGCTGGAACACACAGAGTTAACTTGCAAACCCTTAAGAAAAGCAAAGAGTTTTATGATGGTCTTTATCTCAGCTAGAAGACAGAATGTCTACAGCTAGAAGTTCTTTCTATTGTCTGGAAACAGAAATAATTACAGGTTTCAAATGTAAAAGTGTTTAACTGTTTTATGACTTCCAGTTCTAGGCAAACTTCTGAGAGATAAGTATTTTTGACACAGAGGTGCAAAATTTTTAAGTTTCTGTTATCCTGGGAACTGAAGGCAGATGTGACAAAGAATTATGTAATCTGAGATAACCCAGCAGTAATGCTTGATAGTAACTTAAGAGCTATCTCAGAGAGTGAGCCCTGGCATTTTGTATTTGTCATTGGACCTAGAAACATTCACCTCATTACTTCTGCCTGCATGTTGCTCTGTAAGTAAGACTTAGATCATAGTATTTCTCTTAGACATAGATAGGAATTTAGTAAGATTAGTTTAGATGTTTTCTGTATTTAAATGAGACTGTCCTGTAATGTTGTCTTAAAATATTTCCTGTGATTCTGTACTCTGCTGTTACTGTGTTGAGCTATTGAGTATTGTATTGTCCTTTTATTATTTATTATTAAATATATTTAAACCTTTTAATTGTGTCTGGTTTGTTTAGAGATATTTAAGCTCTAAGAGTACTTGCATATGTATTTGGTGACACTGTACAGGCCACTCTTAAATATCCTTAAAAGTCTTGGTCACACTTACCATTTGGATTACAGTAACATTACACAGTAGAATTGGTCACCCTTTGAGAAGGTCCTTATAGTAGCTGATAAGTAAGAGTGGTTGGTGACAGCTGGTACTACTGTATAGTATGGGCAGAAAGGGGCATAGCTAGTGAACCTGTGCCAGCCTTCTCCAGGAGTATCTGCGTGTTTGTATATAAATCAAATCTCAAAGTGTGTGTGTTTGTGTCAATTACTTGGGCAGGGACACAAAGTACTGGTTGGACAGAGAGGGTGCTGGAGGTTTTGGCTTGACCACTCGGCTAAGATCTTAACCCTATGGCTGTGCCAGTGGGTAGTCTTATTGGGGATCTGGAGAGAGAGGAGAAACCAGCCCCAGACTGACTGTGATCTCTGTGTGCTCTTAAGGGGAATTGTACATTACTGAGTGTGTACTTGTTATCCTCCCAATGTGCACGTCCCTCACTGGCACTAGTGGTGAGGATTGAGGTTCCTTGATTACTGGGCCAGTGCAGGGGAGTCACAGTAACCTCATTGTTTTATGATATTACCTGACTTGTTCAGTCATGATAAGTCTTCTAACTTCATTGTCTCATTACATTACAAAACAAGTTCTATGATGCTGAGTGTTCTAATCATATTGTTTTATGAAATTATTTCCCATGTTCAGTAATGTTGAATGCTGCAACCTTATTGTTTAGTGACATTACCTGAAATATTCTGAAATGCTGAGTCTAGTCAACTCATTGTTTTATGACATTACCTGACATGTTCAGTGATGCTGAGTGTTCTAACCACATTTTATGACATTACCTGACACATTCAGTGATGCTGAGTGCTCCATCCACATTGCTTTATTACATTACCTGACATATTTAGTGATGAAGAGTATTGTAATCTCATTGTTATATGATATTACCTGACATGTTCAGTGATGTTATGTTTTCTAACCTCATTTTTTTATATTACCTGATATGTTCAATGATGCTGAGTCTTCTAACTTCATTGTTTTATGCCATTACCTGATGTATTCAGTAGTGATAAGTGCTCTAACATCATTATTTGATGGTATTATCTGATATGTTCAGTGATCCTGAGTGTTCTAAACTCATTGTGTTACTAAATTATCTAGCATCATTGTTTTGTGACATTACCTGTCACGTTCATTGATGCTGACTGTTTTAACCTCATTCTTTTTATTGAAGTTACCTGACACATTCAGTAATAATAAGTGTTCTAACCTCATTCTTTGATGACAGGTAATGTTTCACAGAACACGTCAGATAATGTCATCAAACAGTGAGGTTAGATCACACATCATCACTGAACATATCAGTTAATATCATAAAACAGTGAGGTTAAAAAATCAGCATTTATCATTACTGAACATGTCACATAATAACATGAAATGAGCAGATTAGAAAACCTGGCATCACTGATTCTGTCAGGTAATATCATAAAATAATGAGGATAAAACATTCAGTTTCACTGAACATGTCAGGTAAGGTCATACAACCATGACATCTGAAAAATCATCATCAGTGAATGTGACAGATTATGTTATAAAAGAATGAGATTAGAACACCTGGCATCACAGAACCTGTCAAGTAATGTCATAAAAAATGAGAATAAAGCATTAATCATTACTGAATACATCAGGTAATATCATAAAACAGTGAGGTCAGAACATTCATCATTACTAAACATGGCAGCAAAAGTCATAAAGCAATGAGGTTAGAGAACTCTGCATCACAGCCCACATCAGATAATGCCAGAAAACAATATATTATAAAATGTCAGGTAATGTCATAAAAAGTAGGTAATAAACACTAATCAATACTGAACATGTCAGGTAATGCCAGAAAACAATGAGGTTAGAACTCTCAGCATCACTAAACATGAGAGGTAATACCATAAAACAATGAAGTTAGAACATTTAGTTTCACTTAACATGTCAGGTAATTTTATAAAACAATCTGTTTTGAACACACATATCACTTAACATTTAGGGTAATCTCATAAAACTATCAGGTTGTACACCCAGCATCACTGAACATGTCAGGTATTGCTATTAAATAATGAAGTCAGAACAAGCATCACTGGACATGTCAGGTGGTGTCAGAAAGAAATTAGGTTAGCACACTCGGCATCACTGTCAGTGTCAGGTTTTCTCATAAAACAATAAGATTAGAGCACTCAACATCACTGAACATTTCATTTAATGTAAAAAAATAATGACCTTATCATTACTTAATATGTCAGGAAATGAGGTGAGAGCACTAGGCGTCACTGAATGTGTCAGGTAATATCATAAAACAATGAGGATATAACACTAAGCATCAACAAACATGTCAGGTAATGTCATAAAACATTGAGGTTAGAACACTCAGCTTCATGGAACATGTCAGGTAATATCGTAAAAAATGAGGTTAGGACACCCAGCATCACTAAACAAATCAGGCAATGTCATAAAACAATGAAGAAAGAACTCTTGTCCTCTCAGAACATGTCAGGTAATGTCATAAGACAATGAGGTTAGAATACTCATCATTACTGAAAGTGTCAGGTAATGTCATAAAGCAGTGAAGTTAGAACACTCAATATTACTGAATATGTCAGGCAGGGTCATAAAGCAATATGGTTAGAAGAGTCTATAATCACTAAACATGTCAGGGAATGTGACCTGTAGTTCTAAGCAGGGGGCAAACATTAGCAGACAACTTGGAGTAAGAAATCCATTGTCTTTGGGACTTGGATGTTTTGTTTTTAGAATTTTACTATTAAAAGGACGATGACCAGCAGAGTCAATCTCTAACCCTATTTAAGGTTAACCATGACAATTAGATGAAAAATCAGAAATTCAGCCCATCTCTGGCCCCCATGTCCTTGATAGATGCAAAAAGTAATGTTCTAACTAACATAATTCACAGTTATGACAAAAAGTTTGTCTCACTCTTATCTAGTCCCTATCAAACCCAACATTACTCAAAAGAATCTATTAATCCATCTTAGCTCTCAAATGTAATTCCCCTTTATTCTCTAATTACCCTCCTTCAGTTACATTCTTTTACCCCTTTATATCTCTCTAGCTTCCTTTATCAGGACTATAACCTCCTTTTCAGCCTCTGCTGCTTCCTACCTTACCTACCCTTCTCTTATTTCATTCTCCCTTTCTTTCTTAATGATCATCCTTTTCCTATACCCACACTACTCTTATATGTTTATTTTTCCCTTTATATTTCTTTCCATCTCCCTCTTTGTTGTTGTTCTCATATCTAAATGTTACCTTACTTTGTACTTTTTCTTAAATATGTAACCTATTTTGTTTTTGTCTTTTGATCTTTGTTAAATTGTTAAATATCACTGTAACCTGCATTTTAAATGTTTATCTGTTACTTGGAGCTTTTCTCCCCGGGCCTCCGCTGAAAATGGATATGTATCCAGTTGGACTTCCCTGGTTAACAAATGTAAAATAAAATAAAATAAATAAAATAAACATACCCCCCACTTACCATCTAGAAATTTCCTAATATGCCCCCTCCTAATATGTGCTTATGATACATAGGGACTCAATTCCTTTGGATTGCTCTTTTCGGCTTATAAAGGACCTGGTGGTCACTAGCCTAGTATATAAGAATGACCTATGAACTACAAACCTATAAAACAATGAGGTTACACAGTCATCATTTTTGAACATGTCAGGTAATGTCATAAAACATTAACATTTCAATGCTCATCATCACTAAAATTGTCAGGTAATGTCAGAAAATGATCATAATAGAACACTTGGTATCACTAATCATGTCAGATAATGTCATAAAACAATGAGGTTGGCACACTCAGTACCACTGAACATGCTAGGCAATGCCATAAAACAATGAGGTTAGAACGGTGAACACTTAACATAACTGAAAATGTCTGGTAATGCCATAAAACAATGGGGTTAGAACATTCAGCTTCAATGAACATGTCAGGTAATGTCATCAAACACTCAGATTAGAACAGTCTGCATCAATAATAGTGTCAGGTAATGTCATAAAACAATGAGGTTGGAGCACTCAGTTTCACTGAACATTTATTTCTTATTTATTGTTTATGGGACATTTGTTTACTGAGTAAATCCAGCTGGGCCAAAAAGTGCCCATTTGTACCGCAGGCTTGAGGGAAAAGCACCACAATCACAATCTTTAAAAAAATCAAGTGCAGATATTTTCAATCACAAAATATCATGTTACAATACAAAACATAAGACTGAAAAAATGTTGTAATGAGAAAAACATAGAATGGATGATTCATAGTAGAGTGTAATAAAAATAATACTATGAGCTGCAGAAAATATGTGCAGAAAAACTCATTAATCATATTATTTGTTACACTGATTAGCATGTGACAAATAAGACCTGAGAAAATTCTAATAAGATATTTAAAGAGATATTAGAGATTACATGATTACAGATAGTGAGGGGGAAATAGAGTGATGTCTTAGTATGAGAGGTGGTGTTCATATTATGGTTATAGAACGAGGAAGGAGCATGCAAAGTTATGCCATAAAACAATGATGTTAGCACATTCATCTTCACTGAACATGCCTGGTAATGTCATAAAAAAATGAGGTTAGAACACCTTTTACTGAATATGTCAGGTAATGTAAGAAAACAATGAGGTTAGAACATGCATCATTACTGAGCATGGCAGCTAATGTAATAAAACAATGAGGACAGAGAATGTGGCATTACTGAACATGTCAGGTTATGTCATAAGACATTAGGTTAGAACAATTGGCATCACTGATCATGTCTCATAATGTCCTAAACTCAGCATTACTGAACATGTTAGTTAATGTCATAAAACAATGAGGTTAGAAAACTCATTGTCACTGAAAGTGTAAGCTAATGTCATAAAGCAATAAGGTTAGAGCATGTGTCACTGTGAAATTTGAAATTCATATGGGCAATTCCATATGATCAAGTTTCCGAAAACTCGAATATCAAAAAATAAAGGGGGCAGAGACTGCACTGCAGTGAAAAATAGAGTAAATTTCCCGATCCGCACTGTAATACGATCAATATTCAAAAGCTCTGAGTTTTGAAAAAATCAATCATATGGTCTCAACTACATGAATTTTGAGTTTCTGAAAACTCAATTAATTGATAGGGACCCCACTGGACAGGTCAGGTAAGGTCATAAAAGAATAAGGATGAAACATTCAGTATCACTGAACATGTCAGGTAGTGTCATAAATAAATGAGTTTAGAAAGCTCAGCATCACTGAACATTTCAGTTAGTGTCATAAAACAATGAGGCTAGAACTAACGGCCTTTCTGAACATGTCAGATAATGTCATTAAACAATGAGTGCACTGCATTCCATACAAATCCGAATGCTTATCATGTCATGTTGGTTCAGAATCTATTATTATAGCATACTATACAAATCCTTTTGCTACTACTATCCCTATATCAATATGCTTTTATTAATTTTTAAGTTGTGTAATATTTTGTATTAACTTCTGTCAATTTTTGCTTTTGTAATATTTTGTATTAATTCTGCATTAATTCCTGTTAATTTTTGTTTTGTATGTATGTATGTATGTATGTATGTATGTTAATGGAGCTTTTCTTCCCAGGCCTCCATTGAAAAAGGGCTCATCTCAGCCCAGTGGACTTTCCCGGTTAACAAACTGCAAATAAATAAATGAGGATTGAACACTCAGAATTACTGAGTGTGTCAGGCAGTTTAATAAAGAATGAGGTTAGAATACTTGACAACACTGAATTGGTCAGATATTGACATAAAACAATCAACTTAGAAACCTATCATCACTATACATGTCAGGTAATGTGATAAAATAATAAGGTTAGAATATTTACCATTACTGAACATCTCAGGTAACATCATAAAACAGTCAGGTTAGAACACTCACTATTACTGTTCATGTCAGATAATATCATAAAATGATCAGATTAAAGCACTCAACATCACTGACTGCATCAGGTAATGTCATGAAATAATGACTTTAGAACACTCATCATTCCTAAAAGTGTCAGGTAATGTCATAAAACAATACATTTAGAACACTCATTAATAAATGTGGTAGATAATGTCATAAAACAATGATGTTAGTATACTCGGCATCACTGAACATGCCAGGTAATGTCATAATGCAATGAGGTTAGAACACTTATTACTGAACATGTCAGCTAATGCAATAAAACAATGTGGTTAGGGCACTCATCATCCCTGAACATGTCAAGTAATGTCATAAAGCAATAGCAAGTCTTTTGGCTTTTCCCGATTGGGGTCGCCGCAGTGGAACTCCAGTCCACTCATGATTGGCAGTGAATTTTTACGGTGCCGAGTTGCCAGCCCAACTCCCAACCTTCAAAGAAGGCATGCCCATTCACGCTCACACCTACCTTCATGTCTTTAGTGTCACTCGATCGTGGGGAGGACATGCAGACTCCACACAGAAGGCGCTCCAGCTGAGACTCGAGCGGGAGAACCTCTTGCTGTGAGGTGACAACGCTAACCGTTGCACCACCACGACCTGGCAATGTCATAAAGCAATAAGGTAAGGTTTGAAAACACATTATCATTTAACAGGCCAGGTAATACCATAAAAATATGAGGTTGTGCATTCAGCATCACTGAACATGTCAGGTAATGTTATAAATTAATGACGTTAGAACAACCAGCATCACTGAGCATCAGGTAATGTAAGAAACCAATGAGGCTAGAACACTCAGCATCACTGTCAGTGTCAGGCTATGTCATAAAACCATGATATTAGAACACTCAGCATCATTGTCAGTGTCAGACTATGTCATAAAACCATGATATTAGAACACTCAGCATCACTGAACATTTCAAGTAATGTCACAAAACAGAACACTTACCATTACTGACCATGTCAGGTAATCTGAGAAACGACGAGGCTCAGCATCACTGAAAATGTCAGGTAATGTCATAAAAAAATAAGGTTAAAACAGTTATTACTGATCATGTCAGGTAATATCATACAGCAATGAAGTTAGAACATTCAGCATCACTGAGCATCAGGTAGTGTAAGAAACCAATGATGTTAGAACACTCAGCATCACTGTCAGTGTCATGCTATGTCATAAAACCATGATATTAGAACACTCAGCATCATTGTCAGTGGCAGGCTATGTCATAAAACCATGATATTAGAACACTCAGCGTCATTGTCAGTGTCAGGCTATGTGATAAAACCATGATATTAGAACACTCAGCATCACTGAACATTTCAAGTAATGTCACAAAACAGAACACTTACCATTACTGACCATGTCAGGTAATCTGAGAAACGACGAGGCTCAGCATCACTGAAAATGTCAGGTAATGCCATAAAAAAATAAGGCTAAAACACTTATTACTGATCATGTCAGGTAATATCACACAACGATGAAGTTAGAACATTCAGCATCACTGATCATGTCAGGTAATGTCATAAAAAAATGAGAAAAAACACCAATTATTCCTGAACATGCCAGGTATTGTCATAAAACAATGAGGTCAGTACACTTGTCATCACTGATCATATCAGGTAATGTCATAAAACAATGAGGTTAGAACACTTGTATGTCAGGTACTGTCATAAAGCAATGAGGTTAGTACACATCATCACTGATTATATCAGGTAATGTCATAAAACAATGAGGTTAGAACACTTGTATATCAGGTACTGTCATAAAACAATGAGGTTAGAACACTTGTATGTCAGGTACTGTCATAAAGCAATGAGGTTAGTACACGTCATCACTGATCATATCAGGTAATGTCATAAAACAATGAGGTTAGAACACTTGTATGTCAGGTACTGTCATAAAACAATGAGGTTATAACACTTGTATGTCAGGTACTGTCATAAAGCAATGAAGTTAGTACACATGTCATCACTGATCATATCAGGTAATGTCATAAAACAATGAGGTTTGAAAAATTCATACTCAGTGAAAGTATCGGGTAATGTCATAAAACAATGAGATTACAGAACTCAGCATCAGTGAAAATTTCAGGTGCTACCAAAACAATGAGGTTAGAACACTCAGCAAAACTGAACATGGCAGGTAATGTCAGAAAACAAAAAGGTTAGAACACTCAGTAACACTGAAAATGTGAGGTAATATCAGAAAAAATAAGATTAAAACACTAATCATTACTAAACATGTCAGATAATAACAAAAAACAATGAGGTTAGAAAATCATTACTGAACAATCCAGGTAATCTCATTAAGCAATCAGTTTAGAACACTTGGCATCAGTGAGCATGTCAGGAAATGTCATAAACAAATGAGGTTAGAATATTCACGATTACTGAATGTGGTAGTTAATGTCATAAAACAATGAGATTAGAAAACTCGGCATTACTGAATATGTCATGTAATATCATAAAACAAGGAGGTTAGAACACTCAGCATCACTGAGCCTGCCAGAGAATGTCATAAAAAGTATGGTAATGTCATAAAAGAATGAGTTTACAATACTCGGCAACACACAGGTTGTCAGGGAAAGTCATAAAACAATGAAATTAGAGCACTCATCGCTGAACACGTCAGGCGGTGTCATAAAATAAGGAGGTTAGAACAAACTGCATCACTAAATGTGTCTGGTTATGTGATAAAAGTATGAGGTTAGTAAACTCAGTATCACCAAACAAGTCAGTTACCATCATACCAAACAAGTCAGTTACCATCATAATGCAATGAATGGGTTTGAACACTCTGCATCATTTAAAGTGAGAGGTGATAAACCACTCAGGTTAGAACACTCATCATTGATCATGTCAAGTAATGTCACAAAAAATGATATTAGAACACGCCACTACTGACCATGCGTGGTAATGTCAGAAGACAATGAGGTTACAACACTCAGCATCATGGAAAATGTCCAGTAATGTCAGAAAATATTAGGTTAAAACACTGATATTTACTGAACATGACAGTAAATGAAATAAAATGATGAGGTTAGAAGACCTCTATTTACTGAACGTTCCAGGTAATATCATACGACAATCAGTTTAGAACACTTGCTATCACAGATCATGACAGATAATGTCATAGAACAATGTGATTTAAACAATCAGCATCGCTGAACATGCCAGGTAGTGAAAAAACAGACATTGAGGTTATTACATTTGGCTTCACTGAGCATGCAAGGAAATGTCATAAAAAGTGTGGTAAAAACATTAATCATGATTAATCATGTCAGAAAACAATCTTCTTCTTCTTTCGGCTTTTCCCGGTTAGGGGTCGCCACAGCAGAACTCCGGTCCACTAATGATTGGCAGTAGATTTTTATGGTGCTGAGGTGCCAGCCCAATGCCCAACCTTCAATGAAGGCATGCCCATTCACACATGTCTTTCGAACACCACTCGACCGCAGGGAGGACAAGCAGACTCCACACAGAAGGCGCTCCAGGTGAGAATCGAATGGGAGAACCTATTGCTGTGAGGCGACAACGCTACTGCTGCACCACTGTGGCTTAATGTCATAAAACAATGGTTACAAAAGTAGGGTGATTGGACAGTAGAAGGAGGGTAATGTTAAAGAAGAGGGACAAATGTGTTTGAAGAAGACACAGGAAATTCAAAAGGAGAGTAACATGGGCAAGGATTTTTTTGTGGTAATAGTTCCCATTTTGATTTTTTTTTTTTTTTTGAGAAAAGGATTGGTGAAATCTTTGGAAATAGAATAGGAAACAGAGTGGGTAAGAAACATATAACAAAAAGCATACCACAGGACAGACACAGATAGGTACCCTACAAAAAGGGCAGGATATGGAACACAATCACATTCACATACAGACTGCATAGGATGAGTAACAGGAAGATAAATAGGGTAGAGATGCAACCAAGTATTGTTTTATGACATTACCGTCATGCTGAGTGTTTTAATCTCATTGATTTATGACATTACCTGCCACATTCACTGATGCCAGATTTTCTTTGTTTATCTTCCTGTTACTCATCCTGTGCAGTCTGTATGTGAATGTGATTGCTTTTTGTTATATGTTTCTTACCCACTCTGTTTCCTGTTCTATTTCCTAAGATTTCACCAATCCTTTTCTCAAAAAAAAAATACAAAATAAATCAAAATGGGAACTCTTACCACAAAAAATAAATTCTTGCCCATGTTACTCTCCTTTTGAATTTCCTGTGTCTTCTTCAAACACATTTGTCCCTCTTCTTTACCATTACCATCCTTCTACTGTCCAATCACCCTACTTTTGTAACCATTCCTTTGGCTTACCAACATGTTTCTCCTGTTCTGTTTCCCAAAATTTCACCAACCCTTCTTTTCTCCAAAAAAATATCAAAACTGGGCATATTCTCACAAAAATACCCATGCTTTTACCCTCCCTCTGAACTTCCTATATCTTCTTCCCTCATGTGTGCCTCTCTTCTTTACCCTCACCCACCTTATACTGTCCAATCACCCTATTTCCTGGAGTGTGTGCATTATGTGTTTTTCCTCCATGCATTCCACACCCTACCATATTTTTAGGTACACAATTTTACGATGCTGATGAAATAGCTGTATAAGCCACATAGCCATTTTTATTATTATTTTTTTGTGGATTACTACTGAAGCCACAAAAAGACAATGCACATGTTTTTATTTGTGAATTATGACAGAATCTACAGGATAATGAGGGATGTTTATAGTATATAAGGGATATTATTGCTGATTGTTTACATTCTCTTAATTCTTGCAACAATGCCATGCCGTATAAGCCACATCGGCAGAACAATGCTGACACTTTTGTGTACACATCATAAGATGTCCTTCAAATTTCATCATATTTTCTTATGGTTATTGCTTGTTATACATGCATTTCCTACCCGATATTTAATGTTGCTCTGAACTTACTGACCATCAGCAGTTGTGTTAACCTCTTCCTGTAACACGGGTTACCACAAGATTTGTACAGAACTCAGTGCATTCCACCAAGTTCCAAAAATCTTTTGGAATCCAACTCACTGTCTCTTTCTTCTCTTTCTTTCTCTCTCTCTCTCTCTCTCTCTCTCTCTCTCTCTCTCTCTCTCTCTCTCTCTCTCTAGATATATATATATATATATATATATATATATATATATATATGTGTGTGTGTGTGTGTGTGTGTGTGTGTGTGTGTGTGTGTGTGTGTGTATATAGATAGATAGCTTCATAGGTAAGTACTAGGAAAGCTGTCCTTGACCCTTGTGGGCCATTTTAAGCCTACTCAATTTCTTCTTTGGTGCTCGAATTAACCTATCCCATTTGGTGTTAGATTGGTCTTACCCATCCCATGGTCGATAACCACGTTACCTCTAACGAGCATACGTGGGATCATACCATAGATAATCTGAGGGGACCCTTGCATGGGATAAAGCATTTACAAGGGGCAGTCCAGGTGTACAGTTTCAGTTTCCTATCCATAGATTTAAGTTGCTCTTGAATATGGACAGGGGTGAGCTTTGTTTTAGGTAGATGGGCAGTCTGTTTCCGAGCAGTGGTATCCTCTGCAAGATATACCTGTCCCTTCAAATCATTCTGTTGATGTTGCAGAAGAGGTTTAGATCCCTAAAATGAGTATTTCTAAAGCAAGAAAACCACAGGATCTGGTGATAAATCCAGTTGACTTCAAATATTAAACTATGTAATCACTATTGTGGTTCCAGAGACTTTTGTTTTACAAACTGAGTATTTTTGATGTCACTTGATTTTATATATATATATATATATATATATATATATATATATATATATATATATATATATATATCTATGCACACACACACACACACACACACACACACACACACACACACACACACACACACACACACACATATATAGATTTTTAAGTTGTCCGGTTGTTTAATAAAGTCTGTCTCTTTGTTACATTAGGAGTTTAGCACACTAGGACTGTCTGTCAACAACAGCATCATTTTGCAGAATTTTAAGCAATTCAGTTAGAATTTGATGACTGTCAAGAACTCACAGTCAAATGAAATGTGAAAAAAAACTTTTAACATGTAACACAATTTTTTGTCTCACGCATTCAACTGAAATAAGTTTCCAAGATTTAAACTGCATAATCACAGGATTGCATATCACAAATTCAGTACTGTAATTAAGTTACACTGCAACCAAACACATGTGTGCTCTTTTTTTCCAAAATGTTTGTATTCATTTTATAATACAATAAAATAAAAGTATAGTCACAAGAAAAAACAACTATATACAACGTCCATAACAATTAAAAAAGCAATATTCATAGGAGAACACTTAATATTCCTCTAACAGATTAGACAATTTTGTCCAAGCAATTAAATGATAAGTTATGTTGTTAGCCCTTGCTTTTATAGTATCAATCTTATTCTTAAAAATGTATTTCACAAGATGAATAAACTCAACTTTAAAGACAGGAGTTGATTGGGATTTCCAATTTTTTGTAACAATTTTCCTTGTTATAGAAAAGATAGACCATAGTAAAAATGTTTGGATTTTTGGAATGACTTCAGGAACGGGAACATTGAAAAGGATAAGGAGTCAGAAATTATACAGTTGTCATTCCATAGAACTTTACAAAGAAATTTAAAGTCTAACCAAAAGGGGGAAATCATGCTGCAATTAACAACTGTATATATCCAGTCAGCTTGGATTTGTTTGTTTCAGTTAATATTTTGTTTCACGTCAGCTGTATGTCTTGCTTTGCAAACTGTACAGAGTTCTTTCCTCTCTGACTGCAAATTATGTAGTTCCGATTTCGGTATTTTCTTGACCATCTGATGATAATAATATTTATGTATGATACCTACAGGTAGATAAGCAGACACAGACACATACACACAGTCTCACACACACACACACACACACACACACACACACACACACACACACATATATATATATATATATATATATATATATATATATATATATATATATATATATATGCCTAGGTCATAGCTGTAAAGTGA